>NW_027449849.1:0-34669 GCF_964194025.1 Convolutriloba macropyga
TAGGAAAACTGGAAAACAACAATTTAAAATTGATCGAACGAAAATTAAAAATTTGATGAAAAAACGTACAAAATTGAACCACTTTTTATCTTGAAACCTACAAAAAAGAGACCTGTTTATCTTGAATTTAGGCAATCCCATCAGCTTCAACAATTTAAGAAGTCGCAATACCACTAAAGAAATTCTAAGCTTTCTAATGAAACTTAATACCCACTAGGAGTTAACAATCACTTAATCTTGTTTTCAAAACTCTAGTCATAAAAACTATATGAAAACGTCTTACAAAAAACAGAGCACGAATACCATCCAAACACTTTGGACTGTAAAAAATATAATCGGTAGACTCTGGAACTGATATATTCAAATATATATTCACTTGTTCTCAAATGAACTGCTCACTAAAAATATTAAACCACTACACTCTTGCACTTTTTACATTGAAGCAATGAAATAAAAGTAACATGAGAAAAGATAAGTTTGATAACAAAAATGATGAAATATCAAAAAGTTACGAATCCAATTGCCTTCATAAGTTGCGAATCCAAAAGAAACCATTGCCAAAAGAACCAGCAATAAAATAGTTTCCATTAAATCATCGATCTAAACATTGACTACCAACTTATGGAAAGAATAACAGAAGCAGCTCAGAGAAAACTGAAGAAAGAAAAAAATTATGGAAAATGGTAACGCAGTACTTCACAGCAATTGTTTTTAAATAGAAAAGATTTTTTCCACCCAATTGTTTTCAGAGGCATACTTAGGAAAAACTATAAAAAGGAATCCACAAAAGTTTTAAAAGAATACAACTGTGTAACATTTATTTAACTGAACCTGGTATAATCTTGGAGTGTTCTTTTTTGTTGAGTTACTAGAAGAATAAAAAGAATAGCTCAATAACAATTGGTGAAGGAGAAAAATAATGGCAAAAAACTTGAACCTTACCAACTGAAGTCGGAAAAATTGCTATCGAATGACTAGTGGGATCTCAAATCTGTTTCAGCCTGTTTCGTTCGGGGAATAACTAATTAACTAAAGGAGCTTCAAATGATGTCATTAGAGTTCATCATATCCCACTATAGAATAAAATTATATCTCACCGCTAATGAAATATAAAGTAAAAAATTATACCAACTTTGGTGCACGTTCCATTTGCATTTTAGTGCTCTACTGCGATTGAGTTGACCTGTTGGCACTTGTTAATGAGAGAGTAGTTTAGATCACGCAAAACGAAAGGGCGTAAAAGTCATACAAAACCTGAGAACAGTGCAGCGAAACCTTTTGCATAAAACGATTAGCATTTTTACATTAAATAAGTCAAACCTAATTAATTAAAAATTGAGAAATAAGAGCCTAAATTCTACTAGAGTTTAACTATATTCTCTACAAATTTCACCGCAAAACTAATATCAATCAAATCTAAAGACCATCAGTGCGGCTAAAACAACCAATTTTAACGAGAAACCTCCCCAATTGCTATAAAATGAAAGGTATTCTTAAATAAATGCTACAAAAAGGAACAACAGAAGAAAATTTTTATTAAAATGTTTAATATTAGCCCCAAATAGTCTAAAATTATTCCAAACTGTACCGTAGTGATGCCAAACGGTACCGTAGTTATACTGGCTTAGTTAGTTTAGTCAAATGCGACATACGCCTTTGGCTAAATATGCTAAAATTAAAAAAGCGCTTTGTAACTAAAAAAATACGGTAAAAAAGTTAATTGCTTAGCGCAAACTTTTTATACACTACTGTTTCTGCTCTCACTTAGAGTGATGCTGAGAACATAGCAAGCTAGTTATCGAAAAAAAGCCTCAGTTGACATTTGTGATATCTCTCCCGCTAGATTAGCAATTGTATTGCTAATGTTTGTCTAAATTTGTAACTTGGATTCGTTGCACGCATCCGTAGTCAAATCTATAGCTTGAGTTAGTAGATTTGGTAAACAGATATGGAATTTTGACAAAATTCCAATCAGAGCTTCTAACTTCGAAAGCTGTTGAGTTATCACTAACAGATTAGTTGGACTTCAAAATTAGAGGTTTAGAAGAGCAACTGAATTCAATGAAAGTTGTCAGAAGAAGGAAAAAAAGTAAAAGTGATGAAATTGGGTAATGTGAAGAAGTTGAACAAATTTCCATACAGACAAAGGTAAAATATAAATTAGTGAAAAATTGAAAGTCATTAATACATCATACTAACATAAGGAGGTCAGTAGGAGTTGGTAAAATATTTTGATCATTGTTTCATATATCCTTTGCTTTGACAGATTTGAGAACAAGACTTAAGATCAAATTAAAATTTATTTACAATTTGACTGAGTGATATATATTGAAAAAATATTTGCTGGTTATCATAAATAGTAATGGTAGAGTATTGAGTTATTGAAACGCAAAGAAGTCATGTGAACGTTAAAGATGAACATGAAACAATTTCTTTATGCAGCAGTACTAGGATTCCAGGGTGATAAAATGAATAGGGAAATGTAGCACATGAACAAGTTAATTAAATAAATGAACACAGAATAACCGGAAGTGTAACGAATGAGTCACCAATTTAACGTACAACAATTGAGCTGGAATAATATCAATTAAATTGACTAAAGTAAAAGTATAATTGTTTGTCAATGACGAGTATAACCATTAGATTTGGTTTTCTGCGTCAAAAACACTCATGCTGAATTCCTTTTCATATTTAGCATAATCATAGTCCGGGGGTGATTTTGTTAGAAGACGTAATCGCGGGTCGGTTGGGCTAACCACAGGCAATTCAAAACAAGTCTCTTCGGGCGGGTGGTGGTTGCGTTGAATCCTCTTGCATAGTCGTTGCAACCACCGTGCTGTCAGTGCGCTGTCTTCGGAGCTGGCGCTGATTTTGACTCGCTGATTGAGCAAACCGAACTTTCAAAGTCGTGATAGTTTGGTGGACGTCTATTACGTTAGCCCGCCGTCGATGTTGACGGTGATGAGATTGACTAAGCTGCGGATGTAGTTGGAGTGGCTTTACTTCTCCAACGGGTAACTAGTGGCTGCGTTTGGATAGGTTTTCGGGATATTATCGCTTTAGAAATGTTACTGTTCGTCGTTGAAATTTTTGAAATGTTGTCATTATGTCGTTGCCTCTGATTTTGATATCCCTTCTTTACTTTTGCTTTAATTCTTCACAGTGGAATGAAATTCTTTCCTCTGTAGTCTTTTCATATGGAAGTTGTCGTCTTTGCGCAAACTTTCAGAGAAGTGTATTACGTTCGGCTTTGGTGCCGAATTTTGCGACATCATTATTCTCAACGCGAACTTCAGTTACACCGGGCTCTTGAATGACAGTTGTGGTTGGTGATGTGAGAAGAACTGTTTTTCCGGGTTCTAACGTGTCCCAAAGTCCTCTTACGCCCTTTTTAAATCGTTTCTTCTTTTTTGGAGCAAGTTTTAGTTCGAGCGAGGTATTGGGTTTGTTAACTTTGATTGAAGGATGAAGCCGGAGACCAACTTGTTTTTATCGGCAGTATATTGACAACCTGCATCAACCTGTGCTCTGTTCATTGCCTCCTCGATCATTATATCGCTTCGGTCGCACAAAACTCATCCATTATCATCCAGGTAGTCTTCAACTGGGACAGTGTCGGCGTCTATAAAGTGGTTCAGTATTTGTTCATAGGTTAGATTTGTTGAATTTGAAAGTGTACTTATATTACTAAGTGATGTGTTTGACTTTTTTTCCAAATTGTGCTAGGAAAAGAGTAATGTTTGTTTTTTTTGTTTACGAATACGTAATTGATACTATTTTGACTTAAATGATTCTTCGAATGCAATTCTGTTGTTTTTACTAGCTAATTTTATGCGGCCTCGGCGTCTTTTAATAGTTTGTTTCAAATCTTCTACTAATCCAGTGGCTCTGTGATCATTTGCAGGTGCTGTTATTCTGTTAATTTTATTTTGTTTGCAGAAATTTTTAACTTAATTTCCTGTTAGTCATCTGGCTTGATCTAGACGGATATTACGTGGTACTACAGGAATCTGAAATCAATAACCTAAAAAAATGAAAACGTTAGTTTCATATTTTCTCAAAAATTCTACCGCTGGTTTTTTTGAGAAACAGTCAATACATGCGAGAAAGTGTATGTCTTTATCTTTTTCATTTGTAACTGGTCCACCAATATATAATTGAATTTCTTCACTTGGTTCAGAACAATGCTTATTGGGATTCCACTTAGATGCTCGGATTACCTGTTTCAATTTCTTGCCTATAAATGTACAGGATTTGCACTTGGCCGTCTTATTGAGGATTTCCCTGTGCATATACGGCCAAAAAGCGTATTGGCCAAGTGTAATCATACTCCAACTCCAAGTGTGTGTGTTACATGGAGGGATTCGAGTACCCCGTCATAGATGGAGTTCGGGATTGCCACTTTCTCGTCGAGGCATACATACCCTGACATAACGTGAAGGCTGCGCGCGCCACTATGAATGCATATTCAGCTTTATGTCTTTGCGCCGTTGTTCATCAATCTGCAATATGCAGTCTCGAACCTCCTTTAATACGGCATCCTTGCCCGTTACAATTGCTTGAAATCTTTTTGTGAACAACTGTGAGAGGTTTTTCTCGAAAACTTCATTTAATTGTCCCAAATTAGCGGTAGTTGAACCTTCGTTGGATGATCTTGTTGTGTTGACCTCAGAAATCAGCGTTGATTGGAAGTTCAGTCGGCCTGTTTTTCCAGATGGGGTTTTTGGTGAAGCAATTGTGGAAATCATTTTGTCAGAACATAGAGTGGTTTGTACTGAGTTTGCAGAGTGACAGTTTAGCAACTGAGTTGTGCGAGACTTTAAGGCAGAAAGCAATTTGGAATGGCTTAATTCTTGGGTATTAGTGGCACGTGTGAAATGTGTAGTATTTACCGCGTTAATGTGTTGTGATTAACATTTAAGTGGTGCAGAATTGATATAAATTGCTGCAATTGAGTCATGAATGCGGGTAATTGTTGCAACCGCAAATTCCTAATCATTTTGATAGTAACTTTTGCTTTCTGATTTGGTTGGCGAGAAATGTAATCTACCAGCCCCATTTTATCACCTGATGTGTTCAATGTTAAACTCGAAAGGTAATGATCGATCTACCCAACGTGTGAGGTGACTATTAAAAAAATTTTTAGATCTGTTTTCTTTCATGATGGACAGTAGTGCTCTGTTGTCAGTAACAACAGCGAAATATTTTCCGAATAGATAATTTTTAAAGTATTCGACGGACCAAACCACTCCTAATGTTTCTAATTCGTTTACAATATACCTTTTCTCATTGTTGATAAGGAATCGTGATGCAAATGCTATTGTATGCCAACCTATTTGTGATCATTATTCTAAGGCGGCACCTATGCCTGCTCAAGAGGCGTCGCATTTGACACATTGTTTGTTACTTGATTCTTAATGTGTAGGAAATGTGTTTCTACTTCAATATTGCAAACAAATTTTGTGTTCTTTTTAAAAAGCGGACAAAATGGATCACATAGTTGTGATAAATTCGTTATTAATTTTCCGAAATAGTGCACTGATACTAGGAATGAACGTAGTTAATTTAAGTTTTTGCGTTCTGAAAGTTTTAGGATTGCTAATGTCTTGGACTCTTTTTTAGAAACACCAGATTGGCTGATTTAACCTAAACACTCTATTTCTGTTTTAGCAAAATGAAACTTAGGTAGATTAATTCAAAAATTGTCCTCATCGATTTTTTT
The DNA here is from genome assembly GCF_964194025.1 of Convolutriloba macropyga. Lineage (NCBI taxonomy): Eukaryota > Metazoa > Xenacoelomorpha > Acoela > Convolutidae > Convolutriloba > Convolutriloba macropyga. The sequence continues at coordinate 5,723 of NW_027449849.1, forward strand.
TCATGGATAGATTAATTTTAAATGATCCTCTTGAGATAATATCATCAAAGAAAAAACGTGTGTTTTCAAGTCCAGCTAGAGTATAGCCCATCAGTTTTTGAATCGTAACTGGCATGTCAGTAAGACCATAAAATCCAGTCTTCAAACGATATCTGCCGTGCATTCGCCTCTCATATTAATGAAATTGCAATGGCGGGACGTTTCCGGGACTAAATTTAATTGACTGTAAGCGTATTTCAAATCCAATTTAGAGAACTATGCTGGGTCAATCGATGCACTTGTGTTAATTGTTTTTGGATTGTGTCTTAAAGTGTTGATAATAGTCATCTTATGTTCCTTTTTATGAAAGGACTTGTTTAAAATTCTGTAATCTAAGGCCACTAACTGTTTTTATCTCTTAACTGTAATAACGATATAAAGTTTTGTCGAGCAACTTTTAAGTTTCATGATCTTTTTCATCTTTTAAATTTATAGGTTATTTTTCATTAAAGGTTGAAGGTTAATTGGTAGTCGTTTCCTTTCTGATGAGTAGGAGTAAAATTTTTATGACATGTGGATTTTAAAGTGTGTTTGCGAGATTAACCAATTCGGGAGATGAGACCTGGAAAATCGAGAGCTATTTGTTGGTTGATTGGACATTGATTTTGATTTAGTACTTAGAGATTTAGAGAAGGGCCGAGGTGAGGAAATAGATCATTTGCGATTATTGGGCGATGTCCATCTTCGACGACGGTAATTTTGACCTGAGCCGACCAGTCATTGCATTTTACCGTAGTATTAATTACACCAACCATTGTGATTAATTCATTTGAAAATGTCTTAAAATCTTGCGATCTCGACGATAATCCCTTTATCCAATAGCCATCATTGTTGCTTAAAACCACCGCATTTGCTAAGCTTCTTGTGGATTATTTTGCAGACGCTGCCAGAATCCACTAGTGTTCTAGCCTCTGTTGCCGAACTGTACTTGCACATCGAGTGCTTCTAATTCTCTCAGAATTCAGTCATTTGTAATGATTGCTACGCAGTTATCTTCAAGACCGTCGAAGTGGGAGTCGTAGTTCGTGTCATAAATGTTATGCCTTTTTATCATAGAGTGTATTTGGTTAACTTTTTTCACCGCTGTTGCTGATGTCTCAACTGCAGTGGCTTCAGATGATACATCTTCTACATTACGAAGATTATTAAAACCACAGTTTTTCAAGTGTTTCCTCGTGCTGGGCAGTTTTGGCGATGGCTAGTTGCCCAAGTAAAACAGCAATTTCGGCAGATAGATGGTTTAAAATTGTTTGCATTCGTACTAGAATTTTTCCAGCTATTTAAGGGTTTAGCAATGGAATTAGGTACTGTGTAAGCAGGAGTCCCGAATTTTTAAGTGCGTTTTGTATGCCCATTTCTACAATGATTGCTAGTTCTAGCGCCTTCTTGGGGGTTCGTGTTTCTTTCATTAGTTCGCGTTCATTTTCTCCGTTTTGCATATTTGCAATGACAGCATCTCGAATAATTGATTGTTCACGACTGCAAAGTTCGCCATTTAGAGACAATTCGCGGGGACATCCATAGAAATTTTCCATCGGTTTCCCTTTTAGTTGTTTCATTGATAGGAAAGTGAGGCAATCGAAATTAATGTTTCTTGGTTTTGTACAGTTTTGTACAGACGTTGTGAAGAATGCACTACAGATGTTTGTTGTCATTTAAACGATCTGAACAGCGGGTTCCTGTGAGCCGAAAATCCGTCGGCCTTCCTTTCCTAAACTTAGCTAGATAAGGGACAACTCTTTGATGTGAGATTTTCCAAGGTCTGTCACCACATAAAATTCCCGCAGCATCAAGCGTTTAGCATTTTTGAGCCATGAATTCTTCAATTGTTCGTTTTTGATTCTATGATCGCGTTCACTTTTGGCAGTACTATTGTCAATATGTTCCTCGTAGATCGGTTCACGTAGAAATGTTACATTTTCGGGAAGCGCTTCTCGTGGGACATCTACTGAAATTCCCTCTTTTGCCAGAATTGATAATTTTAACATGATTGTTCATCTTTACTATCTTAATAGAGGTTTCAGTGTGGTTCGTTACCAATACCGTTCTATTCCAAGTAGAGAGCTTTCTTTGGGTGCTGGCTGCGCCATGTGATATCTCATTCCATAGATAAGCAATTGGAATTCTGACACAAAGTAAACAAGTTGAGCAAATTTCTTTACAGACGAAGGTAAATTATAATATAGTGAATTATTGAAAACCATTAATATATCATACTAACATATGGAAGTCAATAGGATTTAGTACAATATTTTGATCACTGTATCACAGCATATTTTATGCACACTGGGAATGAAGCATAAAATAAGATAAAGAAATTGACAGAAGTGTAAGAAATTAATTATTTGGTGCACAAATTCTGTACATTTGGTAAGATTCCAAAATTACACTAAACTCGGTTCTTACACTAAACAGAAGGCTAGACATAGAATGGACTATTAGTGAATTGGGAAAAAATTTTCTAAAAAAATCAGATAAAAGCAAAAAAAAAACAGAAAATCAATGTCAAAATTCCGCAAGCGAGAACAAAAAACCACTAGCGAGAAATGTAAATTTAATTCCATTAAAAAACTAGGCCTAGAATGAACTATGAATGAATTGGGAAAACCATTTAGAAAAAAAATCCAATCCAAAAACGTAATTGATACTATTTTGACTTTAATGATTCTTCGATTGCAATTTTGCTTTTTTTATATGCTAATTTTATGCGGCCTCGGCTTCTTTTAATAGTTTTTTTCAAATCTTCTACTAATCCAGTGGCTCTGTGATCATTTGCAGGTGCTCTTATTCTGTTAATTTTATTTTGTTTGCAGAAATTTTTAACTTAATTTCCTGTTAGGCATCTGGCTTGATCTAGACGGATATTACGTGGTACTACAGGAATCTGAAATCAATAAACTAAAAAATTGACAACGTTAGTTTCATATTTTCTCAAAAATTCTACCGCTGGTTTTTTTGAGAAACAGTCAATACATGCGAGAAAGTGTATGTCTTTATCTTTTTCATTTGTAACTGGTCCACCAATATCTAATTGAATTTCTTCACTTGGTTCAGAACAATGCTTATGGGGATTCCACTTAGATGCTCGGATTACCTGTTTAATTTTCTTGGCTATAAATGTACAGGGTTTGCACTTGGCCGTCTTATTGAGGATTTCCCTGTTCATATATGGCCAAAAAGCGTATTGGCCAAGTATACTCCAACTCCAAGTGTGTGTGTTACATGGAGGGATTCGAGTACCGCGTCTTGGATGGAATTCGGTATTGCCATTTTCTCGTCGATGCATACATACCCTGACATAACGTGAAGGTAGCGCCACTATGAATGCATATTCAGCTTTATGTCTTTGCGCCGTTGTTCATCAATCTGCAATATGCAGTCTCGAACCTCCTTTAATACGGCATCTTTACCCGTTACAATTGCTTGAAATCTTTTTGTGAACAACTATGAGAGGTTGTTCTCTAAAACTTCATTTAATTGTCCCAAATTAGCGGTAGTTGAACCTTCGTTGGATGATCTTGTTGTGTTGACCTCAGAAATCAGCGTTGATTGGAAGTTCAGTCGGCCTGTTTTTCCAGATGGGGTTTTTGGTGAAGCAATTGTGGAAATCATTTTGTCAGAACACAGAGTGGTTTGTACTGAGTTTGCAGAGTGAGAGTTTAGCAACTGAGCTGTGCGAGACTTTAAGGCAGAAAGCAATTTGGAATGGCTTATTTCTTGGGTATTAGTGGCACGTGTGATATGTGTAGTATTTACCGCGTTAATGTGTTGTGATTCACCTTTGAGTGGTGCAGAATTTATATAGATTGCTGCAATTGAGTCATAAATACGGGTAATTGTTGCAACCTCAAATTCCTAATCTTATTTGATAGTAAATTTTGCTTTCTGATTTGGCTGGCGAGAAATGTAATCTACCAGCCCCATTTTATCACCTGATATGTGTTCAATGTTAAACTCGAAAGGTAATGATCGATCTACCCAACGTGTGAGGTGACTATTAAAAAATTTTTTAGATCTGTTTTCTTTCATGATGGACAGTAGTGCTCTGTTGTCAGTAACAACAGCGAAATATTTTCCGAATAGATAACATTTAAAGTATTCGACGGACCAAACCACTATAATTCTAATTCGTTTACATTATAACTTTCCTCATTGTTAATAAGGAATCGTGATGCAAATGCTATTGTATGCTAACCTATTTGTGATCGTTATTCTAGTGCGGCACCTATGCCTGCTCAAGAGGCGTCGCATTTGACACATTGTTTGCTACTTGATTCTTAATGAGTAGGAAATGTGTTTCTACTTCAATATTGCAAACAAATTTTGTGTTATTTTTACGAAGCGGACGAAATGGATCACATAGTTGTGATAAATTTGTTATTAATTTTCCTAAATAGTGCACTGATACTAGGAATGAACGTTAAGTTTTTGCGTTCTGAAAGTTTTAGGATTGCTAATGTCTTGGACTCTTTTTTAGAAATAACAGATTGGCTGATTTAACCTAACCACTCTATTTCTGTTTTAGCAAAGTGAAACTTAGGTAGATTAATTCAAAAATTGTGCTCATCAATTTTTTTCATGGATAGATTAATTTTAAATGATCCTCTTGAGATAATATCATCAAAGAAAAAACGTGTGTTTTCAAGTCCAGCTAGAGTATAGCCCATCAGTTTTTGAATTGTAACTGGCATGTCAGTAAGACCATAAAATCCAGTCTTCAAACAATATCTGCCGTGCATTCGCCTCTCATATTAATGAAATTGCAATGGCGGGACGTTTTTCGGGGACTAAATTTAATTGACTGTAAGCGTATTTCAAATCCAATTTAGAGAACTATGCTGGGTCAATCGATGCACTTGTGTTAATTGTTTTTGGATTGTGTCTTAAAGTGTTGATATTAGTCATCTTATGTTCCTTTTTATGAAAGGACTTGTTTAAAATTCTGTAATCTAAAGCCACTAACTGTTTTTATCTCTTAACTGTAATAACGATATAAAGTTTTGTCGAGCAACTTTTAAGTTTCATGATCTTTTTCATCTTATAAATTTATAGGTTATTTTTTATTAAAGGTTGAAGGTTAATTGGTAGTCGTATCCTTTCTGATGAGTAGGAGTAAAATTTTTATGACATGTGGATATTAAAGTGTGTTTGCGAGATTAACCAACTCGGGAGATGAGACCTGGAAAATCGAGAGCTATTTGTTGGTTGATTGGACATTGATTTTGATTTAGTACTTAGAGATTTAGAGAAGGGCCGAGGTGAGGAAATAGATCATTTGCGATTATTGGGCGATGTCCATCTTCGACGACGGTAACTTTGACCTTAGCCGACCAGTCATTGCATTTTACCGTAGTATTAATTACACCAACCATTGTGATTAATTCATTTGAAAATGTCTTAAAATCTTGCGATCTCGACGATAATCCCTTTATCCAATAGCCATCATTGTTGCTTAAAACCACCGCATTTGCTAAGCTTCTTGTGGATTATTTTGCAGACGCTGCCAGAATCCACTAGTGTTCTAGCCTCTGTTGCCGAACTGTACTTGCACATCGAGTGCTTCTAATTCTCTCAGAATTCAGTCATTTGTAATGATTGCTACGCAGTTATCTTCAAGACCGTCGAAGTGGGAGTCGTAGTTCGTGTCATAAATGTTATGCCTTTTTATCATAGAGTGTATTTGGTTAACTTTTTTCATCGCTGTTGCTGATGTCTCAACTGTAGTGGCTTCAGATGATACATCTTCTACATTACGAAGATTATTAAAACCACAGTTTTTCAAGTGTTTCCTCGTGCTGGGCAGTTTTGGCGATGGCTAGTTGCCCAAGTAAAACAGCAATTTCGGCAGATAGATGGTTTAAAATTGTTTGCATTCGTACTAGAATTTTTCCAGCTATTTAAGGGTTTAGCAATGGAATTAGGTACTGTGTAAGCAGGAGTCCCAAATTTTTAGGTGCGTTTTGTATGCCCATTTCTACAATGATTGCTAGTTCTAGCGCCTTCTTGGGGGTTCGTGTTTCTTTCATTAGTTCGCGTTCATTTTCTCCGTTTTGCATATTTGCAATGACAGCATCTCGAATAATTGATTGTTCACGACTGCAAAGTTCGCCATTTAGAGACAATTCGCGGGGACATCCATAGAAATTTTCCATCGGTTTCCCTTTTAGTTGTTTCATTGATAGGAAAGTGAGGCAATTGAAATTTATGTTTCTTGGTTTTGTACAGTTTTGTACAGACGTTGTCAAGAAAGCACTACAAATGTTTGTTGTTATTTAAACGATCTGAACAGTGGGTTCCTGTGAGCCAAAAATCCGTCGGCCTTCCTTTCCTAAACTTAGCTAGGTAAGGGACAAATCTTTGATGGGAGAATTTCCAAGGTCTGTCACCACATAAAATTCCCGCAGCATCAAGCGTTTAGCATTTTTGAGCCATAAATTCTTCAAATGTTCGTTTTTGATTCTATGATCGCGTTCACTTTGGGCAGTACTATTGTCAATATGTTCCTTGTAGATCGGTTCACGTAGAAATGTTACATTTCCGGGAAGCGCTTCTCGTAGGATATCTACTGAAATTCCCGCTTTTGCCAGAATTGCTAATTTTAACATGATTATTCATCTTTACCATCTTAATAGAGGTTTCAGTGTGGGTCGTTACCAAAACGGTTCTATTCCGAGTAGAGCGCGTTCTTTGGGTGCTGGCTGCGCCATGTGATATCTCATTCAATAGATAAACAATTGGAATTTTGACACAATGTAAACAAGTTGAGCGAATTTCTTTACAGACGAAGGTAAATTATAATATAGTGAATTATTGAAAACCATTAACATATCATACTAACATATGGAAGTCAATAGGATTTAGTACAATATTTTGGTCACTGTATCACAGCATATTTTATGCACACTGGGATTGAAGCATAAAATAACATAAAGAAATTGACAGAATTCTTCTAAGTGTAAGAAATTAATTATTTGGTGCACAAATTCTGTACATTTGGTAAGATTCCAAAATTACAATAAACTCGGTTCTTAACTGAACGCTTTTAAGCAAAATACTAGTCCCAGTTAAAAATCGCTTTATTGAATTTTGATAAATTAATGTACTATGACTTAATGCCGGCTTTTTATTCTTATCCTGTTTCTTTTGATCTTTTGATTTTATTTTGACGTTGACTGTATTCACTACATTACGTAATACATTACGTGAAAGAATATAAAATCCATTCAGTTGGAACAAGAGTGAAGTAAGTTAGCATTCAGGCGTGAAAAATGTCACTTATGTAAAACGAAAAACGTTATATCAAAAGGTAAAGAGAAAAAGAAAAACAACATAGCACGACAAGTCCTGTCGTACAATTCAAAAAATTTTTATTGACTAAACAGAAGGCTAGACATAGAATGGACTATTAGTGAATTGGGAAAACATTTTCTAAAAAAAATCAGATAAAAACAAAAAAAAACAGAAAATCAATGTCAAAATTCCGCAAGCGAGAACAAAAAACCACTAGCGAGAAATGTAAATTTAATTCCATTAAAAAACTAGGCCTAGAATGAACTATGAATGGATTGGGAAAACCATATAGAAAAAATTCCGATCCAAAAAATTGAAAAAACAGTAAAAACCAAAGTCAAATTGCCGCGTGTAAACAAAAAAACCAATAACGAGAAAGCAAATTTTTGTTCAAACAACGTTCTCTCACTCTACCTTAAAATTAGAGCGAAAAAATTTCGAGCCGCAAAACCACTATCGCTCCATTTCCTATGTTGGCGTGACCAAAATCTCAACTCAAATTTAACTTCAAAAATCATGAAAATGTGTGAACAGATTTTGAAAAAAAGACAGCGCCCCAATACAATTCAAATTCTTTGAACTGTAATAACAGAGCAAGTCATGAAGTACAATTCAAAGAATTTTCCTTAACTAATCAAAACACTAATCCTAGAACGGAGTATTCCTTTCCTATTAATCCACTAATCCTTAACTAATCAAAACACTAATCCTAGAACGGCCTATGATTGAATTGGGAAAACCATTCCAAAAAATCAGACCAAATGAATTGTAAAAAAGCTGAAAACCAATTTCAAAATGCCGCATGTGAACAAAAAAACACCAGCGAGAAGAAAAAACTTGGTTCAAACAAAAAACTAGGTCTAGAATGAAGTATGAATGGGTTGGAAAAACCATTTAGAAAAAAAACTGATCCGAAAAATCGAAAACATTAAAAAAAAAATTAAAACGACATTGCCGCATGTCAACAAAAAACCACTAGCGAGAAAGCAAATTTTTGTTCACACACCGTTTTCTCACTCTACTTTTAAATTAGAGTGACAAAAATCACTCGCTTTTTCGCTCCACTTCCTGTTTCGGCGTGACCAAAATCACTACTGCAATTTGACTTCAAAAATCATGAAAATGTCTGAAAGGATCTTACAAAAAAGACAGCGCCCCGATACAATTCAATCTCTTGGAATTGTAAAAAGAGAGCGCCTATGTATAATAGCCGCTGAAAGGCTGACGGCGGCTATTAGAAAACAATCTAAAATCTCTCTTTATCTCTCTCTCTCTCTCTCTATCTCATGGTGATTTTTGTTGAACCGCATAGACCATGCAATTCTTTCATGAGCGGCATCTGACTACCTTTTAAACATCCTCTAAAAATAGAAGTCACCCTTTAAAAGTAGACCACCATTACTCTTCTTCGTCGTAAAAATAAGACCGCTGTTATATAGTCGGTTGAGAAGATAAGGACGGCTATTAAAAATATATCGCAACAGCAGAACAAACATTCAACCAAAAGGCTATAATCAAGGCTATATCATTTTTTTTATACAAATTAACTCAAAACGTCCAGTGAAATTTAACTTCTGATACTTCGATACAATTTATCTCCAAAACGGAGATGTCATTTCCGAGCTCAGTAAACCTTTAACTAACTTTAAACTGATGGCTCCTAAATGGCTGTCTTAGGGCTAGCATTGGTTTAGCCATCTTAAGATAAGAAAGGCTTGGGGTTCCCGTTATGTATGATTATTGTTGTAGCTAAGGCCTAAGATTTATGAGGTCCAAGTTAACTTAAAGTGAAGTATCAGTTTTATGATTAGCAAATATGTTTGCTTGACAATACTGCCAAGAGATAAAGTGAGCTAATTTTGTAGATATTTTGTCGAGATATTCTAATCTCATATAAAAATGCTATAAGCCACAATCGGAGTGACTGGTGTTGCTTTATATCATGGGTAAACAACTTACTTGTCTTGTGAGAGTGCGAAATGTCTGATAGTATGGTAGACAGTGCCAGTCTTTGCCCTCTTCGCAGCCGGACTCCTCTCTTCCTGGCTGAGCAGGAACTCCACCAGTCTCTGTCTTCTCTTCCGACCCACATCCTCTTTCTCCTTACTATCCTTTTCATGCTTCTCTCTGCCCTCAAACTCATCCTCATCGCATTCTTTTCTTCTGCTGCATTTTTCAACTTTTTCAAAAGGGTTCCGCAGTTGAACATTCGAATCATTCGAAGAAATGTTCTAAAAAGGGTCACGGTTTCAGCAAATAATGCACCACAGAAATTTAGCTGATACCATCTTTTAATTTTCACAATTTTCTGTTTTAAAAAAAATGAGTGCCAGATTGCTAGAAAATATTTGCCATTGCTTTGCAGTAGGACCGTGTTCCCAAAAACCAATGAATTATAGACAAGCTGAAAATCAAAAGAAATTTACAGTTTTTTTTCAAAGTGCTGTGGTATTTTAAATTTATTTTAAAAAAATGGCTAATTTATAAAATTTTCTCAATTCTACCTTCAAAAAATCTTCACTTAGGTGTCATCTACTCAGCTGACCATAACACTTCCAATTAAATTAGGTAAAAACTTATTTGTAGAATGAAGAAATTTCAAGTCGCAAAAAGAATCTTGACAAACCTGGAGTTACAACGCATGCCCTAGTGATGAGCGGATTCAAATCTTGCAAGATATAAATCCCTCCAAAAAACAAAAACAGGGTAATATTATTTTAAAGAACACTTTGAAGCAGATTACTGTTGATTAAGCAAAGTACAAAACCGAAATGAATGGAAATGGAAAAAAAATTTCTAGCCCAGATTCAAAAAGTTTTTAAATACCGGAAAAATTTTTTGGGTGTTTTTGGCAGCTAAAATTAAATAAAAACCGAATGAATTGACTGTTACTAGAATTCTGATCAGCAGAACCGATTCTAATTGACTGTTTTTCTAAATAACTTTTTAATGTGAAATCCTGCAAGCATCTTGCATGTCTCTTGCAAATAACTGGCAACATCTGGAGCCATCATATTTCTTCTGTTTTCACATCAAATTACTCAATAAACAACAAATTTAGTTTAATTGTTTTATCTAAATACTTTTCTAAAACTAAAAACCTTTTCTAAGACTAAAAACTAATCTAAGGAAACCAATTTTTTAATTGATTTTTTAACAATTTTTCTTTTTCGCAAAGAAACACGGCAAACTAATTGTACCACACAGTCTGTCTTTCTGAATGCTTTTTCTTTCGCATTTTTTGTTATTTTTGACTCCGCCAATGCCGCTCCCCAGTCCGTGATGCAGAAAGAGGAGGGAGAAAAAACTCAAATCATACTGGAAATGCTCAAAAAGTCAGCTTTAACATCACTTGAGTAATTTTCTGACACAATATTACCAATTTCATGCTTAACCTTGACAATTTCAGCTCGTCTGTCATCGTCATCTAGCCAGGTAACCAAAAAACAGAATCCAAAATCTTGCAAGATTCTTGCAAAAAGAATACAAGTCTTGCAAGATTCTTGCAAGAGGAAAGCAATTTTTGCAGGAATCTTGCAAAATAAATGGAAGAACTATAGAACTATGCATCTTTTTGCAAGATTTCTTGAACGTCTTGAAAAATTCTTGCATGAAGAAAGCAATTCTTGCAAGAATCTTGCAAGGTAAATGGAATAACTATAGGACAATGCATTATTGCAAGATTTTGAACTCTTTGATCACTAGGGAGGGAATTACAAGCGTGGAAACCAAACTGGTAACCGGATTTCATAGGAACAGCCACCGACTTTTACTCTAGAGAAATTCTATGAAAAGCAAAGTCAAGGTAAGATCTCAAAACAAATAAGAAAGCTGTCAATAAAAATTTTAAAAGCAATTTAGACAATGATAACAATCTTCAAAAGCAAAATTAAATCAAAAAGGATCAGAATTTTTTAAGGAAAAAGAAAATTTATTTGAAAAGAAGTGTTGTTATTGGTAGTGAAACACAATTTTAACTAACAAGCCATTGATAACCATGACTCATGTTAATGGACAGTGAAAAATAAATAGTAGGGTTCTCAGACATATAAGTCAAGAAGGGGATTTGTGACCCTAACTTAAATTTTCCAACCAATTCAAAGTTGTTATTGCGGGAAACCATGTGTTAATTTTCACGAGTAACCAAAACTATATGCGCAGCCAATCGGTTATTCAACGATACAAAATCCTTCATAGAGAGAAGTGCATTTTCTCTTATACCTTTTTTATTTTACAAGAAAGGCAAATTTATATAGTCTTCCAGATCAAATTCAACAAAAATCAATAGAAAGTTACAATTTTCAACAACTCATATGGTCACTGGTTTAAAATCAAAGCCAATTTTCACCTGGACCTATCACTTTGGATCTATCAACAGTGAGTTTTGATTTGAATTGTTCTTTCTTTAATTAACATAAAAAAGATCGATTATTTTTTTTTAAATAGAAAGACCGACAGATTACAATCCGAATTATTTTTGTGTTGAAAACCCTCCTTGCTATTTTTGTTCTTCAATTAAGAACACCCAATTGTTTTGAATGTCATAGATCTAGATAATTCATTAGTTAAAAGATCAAAAATAAATGCTGCGTTTTTGATAATCATAGAGTAAAGCTAGCAAAAAACGGCAAAATTTTAGTTCCAGACTAGCTGTGGTACTAGCTCCCTTTGTAGTTTTTTCAGATTGTGTTAGTTGTTTTTGGGTGTGTACTTCCGGAAAATTCAACCGAAATGGACTTAAAAAGCCTATTTCGGACAATTTTTGGTGAAAAAAGGCTGAATTTTTAAACACTTAGCCAAAATGTTAGCCAAGAAAATGAAATGAGAACAGTCAACAATACATCTTTGCCTTAAAAAATGAAATCAACAGTACTATTGTTAATAATTTTTACATATTTTTATCAAAATTGACCAAAATTTCAGGCAAAAATTCCGGAAAATGTGAATAAAAATAAAGCAAGTTGGTCTAATATCCATAAAAATTTAAACCACGATAACTCGCTCGAGAAAAAGAAACTCAAAAAATCTTTTAATGCCATATTCTACCATATTCTACGCTGGACGAGCTTTTTAATGATACCACTCACAACTCTACGATGAATATATCGATCGTTTAAAATGGACTGAGCAAAAAAAAACTTTTGAGTATATAGTCCCCCCTGGGTCGGAACAATGACAAAATATTTACGGAGAAAATCGAGATAGAAGTTTTCCAGTTTTTCGTATACAGCATTTAGTTGCGTCCCACGTGAAGCCTGTTCGATTTCATCAATCTTCAAGATCTTACAATCGCACTAAAATTTTCTGCTTAAAATGATGGAATTTTGATTAACTTGATCATATTTCACGTTGGGCTCAATTTGCTGCACTTCACTAAAAACTGCAAGAACTCCTATCTGGATTATCTTAGTAAGCAAGTTTCTCATTTTTATAGAGTTTAGAGCAATTAACAATAATCTTTCATTTTCAATTCGATCCATATAAAATTTCACAAAAAATCAGAATTTTACCGAAATCGTCCTTCTAAAAAAGCTGTTTACTATGTAATTATGCTATTTAAACCTTTACTTTTGTTAATGAGTGTCGATGTTAGAATCTTCAAAATATCTTTTCGGTAGTATTTCGGTTTGATTTTTTCAAACGATCATATATCAAAAAGTTATTTTTTTACAGCGGTGTCATTTAAAATTAAATAAATTCTTACCGTTTTGATTTCGAACAACTCGAAGTTTTTGCGCATCGATTTGACACTGGTGTTGCGAACGAGAAGCTTCCGCTCTGGAGAATCCATGAATCGATCTAAAGCCGGCTCTTTTCCCTTGAGATCACTGCTACCCTTCTGGCTGCTCGAATCATCTAAATTCCTGACCCAAATCCACCTCTTACTGCCAGAATTCCCCAGGCATCCACCGCTGTTATCCCTGTTTGACCCAATTAATGCATCCATTGAAATTCCAAGTAGAAATATCGCCAAGTGGAATAATGTCAAAACTGTCTTCAGAATAGGCGCACAAGAAAAATTTCTTTTGATTCAAATTTCCCCTGATAACTGCAGAACGCTCAGGAATTGTGACTAAATTTTGACCGAAAAGGAATTTCCCCTTTACCACTTTTGCGAAGCTAGTAAAGGTAATTTGTGAAATAGCTTAGTGGGTACTATCAAACAGTAGAAAGCGGTGGTCTCTTGTAACAAGTTGTAAAATCAAGGTGTGCGTTCGCTGCAGAAATAAATCCACGTAATCAACTAAGGCCTTTCTATAGTAATCTGTGTGGTCGCTGGATATTTCTCTCAGTCCGGAATTAACTTCCAAGGCTGGACGACTGTTGATCAAGCTTGGAGAAAAGTGTAGCTACTGATAATTTTATCCGTTCTAGTGTTTATATAATAGTAACAGCACTGCCGGACCATGCCAGACTACAGTGTTGTTTTTCCACGATAGGGGGAGTATAAATTATGGTTCTGTTAAGTATGGTTACTGTGCTTCCCAGTTTCCTTCCTTTTCGTCGCTTCACTGTAAGGCTGGACAATGAAAAAGACACTGAAACGCGTTTTGTGATATTTCTTCAGCCTTCAGGACTGAACAAGTAGGAATAAATTCGAATATTTCTCTCAAGTGTGTGTGCGTGACATAATGAATAATGAACGTGAATGAAATTCCATAAAATTGGTCTTCTGTTTTTGTTTGGTTTTCACTGCTAGCATTAATTTTTAAGCCATTATGGCAGTTTTATTGGATCTAGGCAAGCTTTTTCCAAAGAGGAGAAATTGGTGGAACGAACTTTTAAGCAAATCTCTTTTCAGGTCAAATAAGCAAGGAATTGAAGCAAGAAAATTTGCAAATAATGGGAGTACAATTTAATCCCAAGCGTTGAAACTTTTCAATTGGAAAAATTTAAAATCCTTTATCAGGACAAATCAATAGGAGTAAGAAAGTATGGAACGAAACATTTGGAAAATTTATAACGCCGCTAATGAAAAAGCTGATCTAAATTTTTGCAAAAATCAAGTTTTGCATCTTCGGTTTGTTTCTCAGCATTCTACACGACGTTTTCCTGCAGTTTTCACCAGCAGCAGTGATAAATAAGCATTGTTTGAATAGCAGTTGTGGCGTTACATGTACACACGTTCACCATTTTCTCTGTCGTGTTTTGAATGTATAGTACACAATCTTATTGTAATGTGCCACTAAATGGTAACTCCGTTCACGCTTCATAGTTTTGCTGATGAATTTTTGAGACCAATTGAATCATCACTAACAATTTGACACAACCACGAAAGCAATAAACAATAGTGTAGTTTTATAGTTTGTTAATTGCTCATTTGACAGTTGAGATACACAGAAAGATATGATCAGGAAGTTGATCACGTAATAAAAGGCAAAGAAGTTGACCACAAATATGTCTTAATTTGGTCGGTCACATTTGCCCGAATCGAGCTGTGAGCGCATTTTGGATCTTTTCTGTTACACCTGCCCTATTTGCTGATATTTTGCATAGCATTTTTTCATCAATACGAATGTCCTGTTCACTTTTCATCAATACCCAAGCACTTTTACGATAGTTTTCCGGAAAATTAGCTTCATCAACCCCACTTCAAAATATCAAAACCCCACTTAAAATCAGAACTTTTCATTCAACTTTAAATTATATGAACGCGTTATTTCAGAAAAAAACTTCGACCCGGATGTCAGTTTCGATAAACGAAACTTCACACTAGTTGACACAAACTTGACACAAATGGAAAATGGCAAGATGACGTGTTTCAGTACTTTTGTGTTATAAGTGTACAATTGAAGAAATCAATTGCGGCACAAAATCCATTAATTTTATTTTAATTTTAATTTAGTTCAATTTCATTTCATTTCATAGTTAATTTTATTCATTCCTAATTTTGAGGATCAAATCTTTTTTGTTCATACTTTAAAATTGTTTACTGAAGAGTTATGATTGAATGTCTGTCCATGTCGTCTGCTGTTCTGTTTTGCCGCAAATTTCCTTTTGCAGTTGTTATGTTGTGTGCTCAAATTGATGATCAAATTTGAGTAAAACTTCGATCTTCATTCTCGCTAATCTTAATTCAGTTTTCAGTTGAATCTCTTTAATCCGAATTTCGCTCAGCGGAATGCTCAATTCCAAATAGCTAATTTAAATACTAATTCGCTAAACAAAACAATAGTCAAAGAGCAAACGCTGCGTTCGCAAGGCAAATATCATTAAAAAGTGGTAATCAAAAAGAATAAATTTCAAAAGTGAAATTTGTGGTGTAATCGTACCGCGAAAGCATTCGAATGCCAAACCAGTATGATGTTAATTCGCCTAGCAAAACACCTTATATTACAAAAACCGATTGCTGTGTGACTTGGCGGAGTCATTCCGCGCATCTCGCAAGACCCCACTGTCAATCAAACCCTTTTGCGAACGTGCTACATCAGACCCACCAATACAATGGGAGAAGTGGCAAATCCAGGTGAAGCTAGCAATTCTCGCAAGAGAGAACATAACGTTGGATACCCTACCAAAAACAAAGCAGACCCACGTTTGACTAACACCAGAGCCAAAATATGAAATTGCTATTGAAGACGCAACTGAACATACTGAACGAGATCGTCAAATTCGAAATAATTAGTTGAAACTTCAATAGGAATTGAAAAGTCAAAAAATTGCAGAAGCAGGCATCTTGTGTGGTGACAAGCCGTGGACACTATGTGACCAGAAGTGCGTTTCCATTCTGTACCTCAGCAATGGAACAGAGGGACGACGCATTTTGACGCAGAATTCCCCATGATAATAATTATGATTCCCCATGATAATAATTACAATCTCGCAACTTTAAAACTTTGGGAAATGATTAAAATAGCCTTCATTCGACACAGGAACATCGCTTTCAATCGCTATGTCTTTTTTCCGAGAAGACAAAAGAAAGGCGAGACGGTAGAGCAATTTTACAGTGTCCTCAAAGAGTTGGCAGAAAAATGTGATTTCAAAAATCGCGAGGAAGTGATCAGAAGAGACATCATCATCACCAATATGCTTGTGATGATGAAATGCAACGAGAACAACTTCGAGATACAGTGGAACCTGAAAGAGCTCTAAGCATTGCAGACAACATGGAGATTGTTCACCAAAACCAGCAACGAAAATCTTCCAACAATAACAACGTCATCAGCAGCGCAATCAAAGCATTACAACAATTCGGTAGATTTCGCGGTGCGAATGTTCGAATGAACCAGTCGAGCAAAAATAAATTCAATCTTGTAGCAACTGGTCTCTGTAGAGGCTGTGGCCAAAATTGGACAACAAGACATAGCCAAAATTGGACAACAACATTGCCCTGCTCTTGGTAAGAAGTGTAATCATTGTGGTCCGCTAAATCACTTTGCAAAGGTATTTCGGAAAAAATTGAAATATGCAAAAAAATTTCAACTAGATCATCAATACTTGCATCAATAATTTTAAAAAATTCTGAAACTGCGATAACTATGTTGTTATGGTGGAACTCTTAATACACGCCATATCGATCTGCAAAATATCACAATAACGCTCGGCAATACCGACTGTCATTTGTTTTTCCGATTCTGGTAGTGGGTGCACTAATATAATTATGTCGCATGCCAAATAGATAAGGTTTAATTGTATACATGCAAAATTGTCAGAGAAAAAACCACTCGAACTTAAAGCTTTCTCTAACTATGTAGTTGAAACGTTAGGAACTTTGAAAACACCAGTTAGTTGTAATGATTGGAAAATTCCTGAAGCAAAATTAACAGTGGTTACAGACGGTTTTCGACCTATTCTTGAACGTGATTTATTCGATCAATTGGGAATAACAGTTTCACAAATGCCTTGTCCGAAAAACGAGGTAAAAACAATTGAAGTACCTTGTGCAATAAAACAATCACTAGCGAAAGAACCGCCGGAATTAATTTCGAGGATTGGTGAAAAATTGTACGTAAAAAATCGTACGTTCAACTCAAAATTCCTTAGAAACTAGTGTTACCCATCAAAAAGAAGAAAAATCCAATTCACCTTCAACTAAAAGTAAAAATTGAACTCGAAAAATTGTTAAATGCGGGAGATATTGAAAAATTATCAAATTGTTCTGACCAGTTATTCTTTTCCCCAATTGTTATTACGGTCAAAATGGACCAATCCCTCAAAAAAGCTTTGGATTCAAAAATTCTGAATAAAGAAATTCACAAAAACAAATACCGAATGCCTAACATCGATTCACTAATACAAACCATCTTTGAAACACTGTCAAACGAGCCGCAAGAGGGCCTACTTTACAACATTAGATTTGCAGTACGCATACAGCCAGCTTAATCTTCACACTGGTACGGCCCACCATTGTAATTTTAATATTGTAAGCGGTGATATGACGGGCACTTATTGCTTCAAAACAGGCTTCTATGGACTAACGGATATGCCGGCGGAAAGCTACCGATTGTCCGTTAGACGATCTAAACAATAAATTCTCTTTTCTGGACGATATTTTAATTGTAGGTAGAGGTTGAATCGAAAATCATATTGACATTGTGAGAAGCTGTTTAATTAAACTCCATCAGGAAAATCTTTGCCTTAATTTGGCTAACTGTCATTTTGCTAAAGATCAAATTGAATCGGTCATCGTATTACCCAATCTGGCATAACCCCGTTATCAAAAGCTGATGCAATTCAACAATTATCTTCTCCATCTAATTTAAAGAAGTTACGATCTTTTATGGGATCGGTACATCATTTAGGTAAATTCATACCAAAATTATTACAACTGTGTCACCCACTCCGACCTTTACTAAAGAAAAACACTAAACTTGTTGAGACTGATGAGCATGCACAACACTTAAAAATAATCAAAACAAAAATTGCTGAAGCAACAGAAAATAAACATTTCAATCCTAATCTTGAAACAAGGATAAAATGCGAAGCATCCCAAAAAAGCTTCGGTTGTGCGTTAGAGCAACGAACTCAGGACGGCTGGCATACAGTGGCTTTCACCTCACGTTTCCTGAAATCGGTTGGAGATCAAAATAGTACTGTCAAAATTGAATTGTTGGTTGTAGTTTGGTCAACTGATAATTTCAAATACTATCTCAACGGTAAAATTTTTACTGTTAGGACGGATCACAGAGCATCGTTGTCTATAATAAGAAAAGACAGAGCTAATAAATCTTATAATAGTCGTCTTACACGTTGGGTTGACCGGCTTTTACCTTTTGTTTGTACAATAAATCATCTTCCCGGTTCAAAATTGGTCTTAGTAGGTTATATTTCACGTGAACCCCAGCAAAAAGCTGTTAATATCTCCACTTATGATGAACAACTTATAGTTGCCAAATTAGACGCAATTAAACGCAGTGCGAAACGTTTTTTATTGAATGCGGAAAATTATACTGATTTTGCGGCACGAAATCCGTTTATGAAATTGGTCGCAACTAATTCACATTCCTGCGACAAATTATGCAGTAAATTTGCACCGCAAAATCACGAATATTCCAAAATTACGAATAATGATAACACAATTAGAGAATTAACACCAAATAACTCTCATTCTGCTGACAAAATTGAGGTTACAAACATTCCTCACTCGCTTTTGCCTTGAATTGCCCTACCAATCAGTTGAAACAACATTACACAAATTTTAAACAAATTTCTGATAATTTTCAGAACGTCCTAATGATGTCTCAATCCGATGAGGAAACACTTTCACAAATAAACAGGCAACTCCATCAAAAGTTCTTTTCACAGATGAAGCTGGACCCTCTACAGTCCCCTCAGCTCCAGTCACACCCTCAACACCAGTCACAGACACAACAACTGTGACAACACCATTTAGCGACAATTTATCTACAGACTCTTTTTATTTTGCCCTCTCAAAAATTTTCTCCAATACCCTCATTGCCAGCCTAACGTCCAATGACGCAATACTCGAAGAGGTGCACGATTGTATAATAACAGAGAATGAAGATCGTTGTCGCCAGATAAGCCCGTATATACACAGTTTTTGGAAGGATCTTCATGCGAAGCAAGGCTGTTTATATGTTGATGATGGGCTCGCCATCCCCAACTCCATCAAGGAAGCGTATGTAGAAGCAATTCACGCCACACATCCAGGGAGTTTGGGGATGACAGACATGGCAGTGCACGCATGATTGCCGTTCATGCATCTATGTTTTTTTCAAAACGGCTAAATGTAACCCATGCGTCAAAATTGATAAAAAATTTAAAGTCTTTTATACCTTTAAAGTCTTTTACACCACTAAAATTGTGCAATGTACCAAATAAAGAAATTCAAATTGATTTCGGCGGACCAATTTATAATGAAAAAAATCAAGAAGTTTTTTTTCTGGCATGTATAGATCGATTCTCTGAATTCCCAACAGCAGAGGTATCTGACAAATGCACAAAATATTTTAAAATTTCTTCAAGAACATGTTTTATTTCATGGAATTCGTCGTACAATTAGGTTAGATCAAGCACAATGCAAAATCAATCAGCAAATTAAAGCGTTTTGTAATCAAAATAATATGAAGTTAATTGAAGCCTCAATACACGATCACAGAGCAATTGGTTCAGTTGAGAGGCTATTACAAACAATAAACAATCAAGAATCGGTTAGCTTGTACTAAAACGGCGGCGCGAAATTGCTTTAATTTAAGAGCGTCAACAAATTCTTTTTTTTATCAACTCCGTATATGCCGTCAAAAGACACTTAATCTCTCACTTTTTGAAGCGCATTTTGGAAGAACAGCTAACACACCTCTAAGCAATATTTCAACTGAACCCGACCCTAATATTCTGACATATAAACCATTTTGAATAAATATTTAGATATGGAGACAGTACGCTGGGATGAGCTCATAACAGATGAACAGTGGGATAACGAGGCACGAAGTGCCATTGAATTCGAAAAAAGTAGAGATCAACTCAGTAAAGACGCAAGAAAACGCTGAAAAGAGGACCCAGACAAAGGATCCAGCATGATCTCTCATCCAGATGTTGGTCTACCTGTGCCCAGAACAGAGGTTTCACTCACATTAAAATTAGCAAAAAAGAAACCCAAATCCAGGCTCGTCTGTCATAAAATCAAATGGACATACTTTAAATATAAAAGAGCCAGGCAGAATAAAACTAACTGTTGAAAATTCAGATCTTGCCAAACTCGGCACAAAAGCTCTAAGACAGACGGACTTAAAAAGTTATGCCGAACGAAGACCAAAAGCACCTACGGGGAAAATAACCGAAGATTTAATTAATCAACATGCGAAGGATGCGAGGAGAAAAAATGAGGGCAATAAGAAGATTAAACACAAACGTATTACCGATGACATGAGTTGTGTTTCATCCATCCATTCTAACGTGTCGGGGGAAGTACGAGTGAGAATGCCAACTAAGCCTAAAAAGAAAATCAATCCCGCGCCGCCACAGCCACCAATAGAAACAGTCAGTGATTTTGCGCCGCCAGTAACTCTCCCGCAAACATCAACCGTGGTTGCAGAACCCCCAACTCGACCAAGAAGGAAGGCAGCTACAAAAGCCACAACAACTATTCAGCCTTCATAAAAACGAAAACGGATCATAGACATCGTTAAATGAATCGGACTAATCAATGGCTTCAAAAAAGCCGTCAGATGGTAAAACAGCAACAAATTCAAACCAAATCCATTGTTTCAACAATCAAAAACACTGCCGCCAGCAATCAAGACGCCAAAGAATCAAACTTTTCAGTAAGCCCATGCTCAGTCGTACCCACCACAGTAATACGTCTCCCCGAACAGCGAAGGTCCTGAAAATATTATGGAAGTCCCCGAGGCAAAATGTGTTTCTGAAACTGATTCAGATTAAACATAAAACTACTTACAAACAATAAACATAACCAGTACATATTTTTACTAATCTGTTGTTATAAACAAACTTCGATGTTTACCTTGCTGAGGGGGAAATGTGGCATAGGTGTACAATTGAGGAAATTAATTGCGGCGCTAAATCCACTAATTTGATTTTAATTTTAATTTAGTTCAATTTCTTTTCATTTCATTGTTAGCTTTATTCATTCCCAATTTTGAGGATCAAATCTTTTTGTTTATACTTTAAAATTGCTTACTGAAGAGTTATGATTGAATGTCTGTCCATGTCGTCTGCTGTTCTGTTTTGCCGCAAATTTCCTTTTGCAGTTGTTATGTTGTGTGCTTAAATTGATGATCAAATTTGAGTACAACTTCGATATTCATTATCGCTGATCTTAATTCAGTTTTCAGTTGAATCTCCTTAATCCAAATTTCGCTCAGCGGAATGCTCAATTCCAAATAGCTAATTTAAATACTAATTTGCTAAGCGAAACAATAGTCAAAGAGCAAACGCTGCATTCGCAAGGCAAATATCATTAAAAAGTGGTAATCAAAAAGAATAAATTTCAAAAGTGGAATTTAGTGGAGTAATCGCTCAGCGAAAGCATTCGAAATCCAAACCAATATACTTTGGTAAATCGCCTAGCAAAACACCCTATTTTACGGAAACCGATATCATTATGACAACTTTTATCAGATTATTTGTCATCAATGTCGCTAAGAGAACAATAACATGAACAAGAAAATCTCGAGCGAAAAGATAATTAGAGAACAATGCGGAGCAGATATGAATTAATACATACAGTACAAAAGACGGCGTGAAAATTTTGCAGCACACATGACGCGAGTTTTCATGGTTGCAAAGAAAATGCATGCAAACATTAATTTTAAAAATTGGTTCCGTAATTTACTACTATGGCCTCCAATCTACGACATCCACGGTTGGCATCAACTAGTAATAATTTCCTGATGTATTATGGAAAAACAAAGTTGGTTGATATAATAAAGGAGTAAAACTTTTATTGATAAAAAAACATGAGCTGTAGGTTTGTGCAACAAAACTTTAACATTAAGGCTTTTGTATGCACCGTTCTTTCTTTCTTTCCAGTAAATGTTTTCAACATGACTCCCAAAAAAAGAGAGACAAAGCAAAATATGAACTTAGAGTTAATTTCACATCCAGATTAAGCCTCTTGTAATTTACACCACTCATATAAGCTGAAGTACGAAATATTTTTTCCACCCATAATCAAACAACACTCAATTAAATCTTCAACTGCTGCGTATTTCTGGCTGCTCCACTAACCTTGTCTATAAATGTAATAAAATGTAAAAGTTTTCTTAAAAAATTAGGCGGTTGGGTTATCCTCCAAATTATGATGAAAAATTAAATTTTCTCTTTTAAATTTTTTTTAAAATGTCCCCAGTAGCCAAAACCTCCTTTTAAGATTATTGGCAAACGTGAGTGAAATTGTGACAATAAGCAAATTTAATTCGAATTTGTTTAAGATTGGCATTCGTTCATCGAAGATTCCTGTTTCGGAGTAAGCGTTGACAAGAATGATAATATTTTGTCAATGTTGCTCACTCCCACCGTCACACTTATCCACACGTTACTGTTGTTCACGGTTAAAATATTAAGTTTCCACAATATCAACGTCTCGTCAATGCTCTCTGCGTTTCCTTGCACGTGCACATGTGTAGAATTGATCCACAAAGCTTTCGAGTCGCCGCTTTTGAACTCAGAGTTTGCCATTTCAAACTGTTTCAATGTCATGTGAGACTAAAGTTTCTAAATTCTTGAAAATTTCGATTGTTAGCTGAGTTCATCTGTACATAATGTATGTGTGGAAAAACTTTTTCCAGGCTGTGCAGAGAAAAATCAGTCTAAATTCCACTCGGGGCAGACAAATTTCAGCTGGAATTTGCTTATGTTCAGAAAGTCAGAATGAAATTATGTTTTTGGACAGTCTGATTGTACATTTGGACTTGTTTTACAATGGTTTAGTTATTGATGCTATTGGATTGAAATGTTTCAGTTGTGAAATGTTCTGACACCAAAGCACGGAAAAGCAAGGAAAATATATTTAGTTACGCAGCCAAGTTTTGAAAGAGCCAAGCCCGACTAAAATTATGCATACCCCGGTCGAGGCCGAATGGTTAACTTGTAAGTACTTGCAAGCTTCTTGCAAGTTCTTACAAGGCGATGCATCGCCTTGCAAGTTTTTCTTCCAAAAACTTGCAAGTTCTTACGATTTAACCAATCGACTTGCAAGTTCTTACAAGTTAACCATCTTTTGCAAGAAACTTGCAAAATCTTACAAGTTAACCATCTTTTGCAAGACACTTGCAAGTTCCTACAAGTTAATCATTCGGTCTGGACCCGGGTAAAGAGCGACTAATTTGCAAAACGTGGTATGAAAACAATCTTGCAAGGTAAACTTTTTTCTTCACTGGGGTGGACCCAAATCTATGTATTCGATATTAGGTTCGCAGAAGTTGTGTACTCGGACAAAGTTTGACCACGATATCAGGAAGTTATGTCCTGGGCATCAAAATTGCAGATGGAAGATTCATTGAAAAAGCAAATAGATATAAACAGACGTCTTCTGATCCCTTTTGTGTAGTCAAACCAAAAAACAACGGCTGGTATATTTTAAGGACGATACTGAAGAAAAAGACAGAATGTTGTTGTTAATTTTTTCTTTAGAAAATGAATAAATCCCCAATTTGTAGTTTCGCAAAATTGAGAGTTTCTAGAGCACGGTAAAGAATGCTCTCTCAAAACATAATTTAAAAGTTTTTAACTCTAAAATTAGCTAGGCAAGAAATTATCCAGTAGCGTAAAGAAACCCAGGTTGAGGTCCTCAATTATGACGCACACCGTTCTTGAGCGCACAAAGGGGGTACGGTGCGTTCAAAAATACACAGGCGAGGAACTTTTTTTAACGAGCAACAAAAACGCACCAGTACTTACGGTCGAGCCAAAGTCTGCCCCACAGACGAGACAAAAACCACCAGACGCACCAACTCTGCAACATAGACGAGCCACTTTCTGCCACATACACGAGAAGGTTCTGCCCAACAAACGCGCAAAAAACTTCGTCATAGGTGAGCTAAAGTCTGAAGCATACACTTTGTAATCATTTTTTTGCACCAAAAGCCTCCGCCACACAAACCGAAGGTACACCAAACGATTATTAGGGTGCAGTATATTACTTCATTTGAGTGTCTAAACTATTTAATAATAGTTCATGAGCTCTCTTTACTGTCCAAGACCACAAGGTAAATCGAGTGAATTTTTCTTGCAGCCCAAAAAAACCGAGGCTCTTTTTTTAATAGAACACTTATTTTAAATCTTTAAAAGGAATCCCGGATAGGCCAGTATTCGTATTCAAAATACATCACAGAAGCACATTGAAACAAGTCAAATTTTATCTACAGCACATGGGAGTAGGTCCCAAAAGGGCACAAAGGAAGGGGATGGACATTTAACAAAAAATCTATTTTTTTGAAATTTCACAACTTGACATTATATATCAACAATTGTAAGTTTTTTATATATCAAAGCCAACCTTAGCCTAGCAAACGCTTGTTTTATCAATTTGACCCGACTAAGCCTAATAGTAAAGAAGTTAAAAAAAAATTACATAAAAAACAGACGAATTTTTTGTGTTTCCGAACTTCACAATCCTAATGTAGCACTTTTTGAAGTAATGACCTGAAAGCAAAACTTTATCGTCTATAACCATATTCTTAAGCAATAAATTACTTCATTTGAGTGTCTAAGCTATTTAAAATTATTTCACGAGCTAACTTTACTCTCCAAGAGGACAAGAAAAATTGAGAATTTTTCTGGCAGCCCAAGAAAAAATGGAGGCTCTTTTTTATAGCTCACTAAGTAAGTCACATTTAATCTACAGCACATGGGAGAAGGTCCCCAAAAGGGCAAAAAGGAAATAGCGAGGCAAAGTATGAATCATAAGTTTTTTTTGGTCTACCTGAGTCTTTTCACTACTTGAACGAGCCAATGACTGGATCATGAACTTGTTTGGTCTGGACGGGTCTTTTAATAAGCGTTTTTGAACGAGCACATGACCGCACCGAAAATCTGAACGAGGCAATGTCTGGATCATAAGCATTATTGGCCTGGATGGGTTGTTTTCATAAGGACTTTTGAACGAGGACCTCAACCTGGGCAAATTAAATTTGAGCCAATAGTTGAATGGCAGGTCCTAGTTCTTCTCACACCGATTACTTTAACCCGCATATTTTAACCACATATCATTTAACCCTCGGAAAACGAATGGTCAATTAGATACCCAACAAACTTAACATAAATTTATACAAAATATTTTGTAACTGATCCTTGTAATTTGTCAAATTGATATCAATTGAATGAACTCTGGTATCCTGCTCGCCTGTAGATTTTACGTCAATCCACTGGAAAATTTGCAATCGTGTTACTAAGTCCCTAGTAATCTCTTAGGGAGCAAGATAAGCGCTCTAGGTGGACCTATCAAAGGTCTCACGTGTTCCGAATTCACCGTTTAAGTAAGCCGAAAAGATATGAAAGTAGGCAAAAAGTTTTCTTTTGAAGCTACGTGATAATGCTATTTACGTTGCCAATTTCACCGCTCACGGGAAACTATAGCACGCTTTGACTAAATAATGAACGGTATTATATAGCTTTTGGGTTAGTGATGAAGAATTATCAGCGGAACGATTAATTTTTGATTTTTTTTTGCTTTTTTCAATAAATATGCAGCTCGAAAATTTAAATTTTACTTTGTAAAACAAGGGATATTATGCAATCTGCCAACTAATGAAGAAAAAAATTCGTTGCGCTTTCCGTATTATCAGCAAAAATAAACAAATGTGTTGTTCCTGAATTCTTTTCATTAGTTTTTCCTGGGCTCCAAACAACTTTTTTACTTGAAACAATTCAATTAAAACAACAGATTGGAAAAGGTTTATTTAACATAATTTCAGTTGTTGTATCAAGTAATTACAAGCAATGCATGGTTTTCAGAAAACAATTTCCTCATTAGAGTAATTTATTTGCATCATTTTTTTAAAAAAAATGACAATGCAGGATAGGAATGTGCAGTTTTATAAGCAGATCTAAACAATTAAACGATCAAAATCAACTGCTGGCAAACGTTTCAATCTAACTTTTACAAAATTGTTCTCCCCCGGAGTTACCTCTCATAGTATTTCATTAATGAACCATTATATTCCAATTTTACTCAGCACTGATTCCCATGATTTGCAGATTAAATAAATCTTACAGACTGAGCATTGAACCAGCATAAAATTAATGATGAAGTTTTGAAAGCTGTTGGTTTGAGTAGGATGAGAAGGGGACTGCTGTATGTCTGAGCATGATGAGAAGGGGACTGCTGCATGTCTGAGCATGATGAGACATGCATTCCAATATCAATAGCGCTCTCCTGTTTCACTGAGTAGTCTGACAAGTAGCAAACAAATGTTGTTTGTCCGAGCAATATGTATGCGCATAGCAATTCGATAATAAATAATAATTAAATTTTCGAAAAACTACCATTTGTCCAAAAAAATGGCCGCCGCAGAAACCAGCCTTCTTCTTCAAAGTGGTGCATTTACATCTTTGGGGCTGGAAACGGTGGAGATTGGTGGAGGTCGGTGGAGGTCAGTGGAGATCGACGGAGGTAGAAGGGGTGGAGATCGGTGGAGGTAGAAGGGGGTGGAGGCTGTTGCAGGTAGAAGGGGAGGGGTGGAGGTCGATGGAGTTCGATGGAGGTCGGTGGAGGTCGATGTGCGAGTCAGCATTAGTTGTGGCGTAGTAGTAGTAGTAGTAGTAGTAGTAGTAGTAGTAGTAGTAGTAGTAGTAGTAGTAGTAGTAGTAGTAGTAGTAGTAGTAGTAGTAGTAGTAGTAGTAGTAGTAGTAGTAGTAGTAGTAGTAGTAGTAGTAGTAGTAGTAGTAGTAGTAGTAGTAGTAGTAGTAGTAGTAGTAGTAGTAGTAGTAGTAGTAGTAGTAGTAGTAGTAGTAGTAGTAGTAGTAGTAGTAGTAGTAGTAGTAGTAGTAGTAGTAGTAGTAGTAGTAGTAGTAGTAGTAGTAGTAGTAGTAGTAGTAGTAGTAGTAGTAGTAGTAGTAGTAGTAGTAGTAGTAGTAGTAGTAGTAGTAGTAGTAGTAGTAGTAGTAGTAGTAGTAGTAGTAGTAGTAGTAGTAGTAGTAGTAGTAGTAGTAGTAGTAGTAGTAGTAGTAGTAGTAGTAGTAGTAGTAGTAGTAGTAGTAGTAGTAGTAGTAGTAGTAGTAGTAGTAGTAGTAGTAGTAGTAGTAGTAGTAGTAGTAGTAGTAGTAGTAGTAGTAGTAGTAGTAGTAGTAGTAGTAGTAGTAGTAGTAGTAGTAGTAGTAGTAGTAGTAGTAGTAGTAGTAGTAGTAGTAGTAGTAGTAGTAGTAGTAGTAGTAGTAGTAGTAGTAGTAGTAGTAGTAGTAGTAGTAGTAGTAGTAGTAGTAGTAGTAGTAGTAGTAGTAGTAGTAGTAGTAGTAGTAGTAGTAGTAGTAGTAGTAGTAGTAGTAGTAGTAGTAGTAGTAGTAGTAGTAGTAGTAGTAGTAGTAGTAGTAGTAGTAGTAGTAGTAGTAGTAGTAGGGAACGAAAAAGAAAGCGGGCTGGTTCGAAACACAAGATGGCCGGAAG
This sequence comes from Convolutriloba macropyga, assembly GCF_964194025.1. Taxonomy (NCBI): domain Eukaryota; kingdom Metazoa; phylum Xenacoelomorpha; order Acoela; family Convolutidae; genus Convolutriloba; species Convolutriloba macropyga. The sequence continues at coordinate 33,576 of NW_027449849.1, forward strand.
CTCAGATTGAAAAGCTTAGCGGAGGCTAAGCCAGCGTTGGTAGCTTCACAACAACAATCTGCAGTAGCGGATTTAGAGTCGCTAGAAAATGAGAGTGGGTCAGCGGTGGCTGATCAAGAGTCTTTAAGATGTCAGAACTGTCAGCGGCAATTCAGTACAGTTACCGGACGCAAAGTGCACCAAACAAGATTCTGCAAAGCCGGTTTGTCAAAGAATGTCGTCGACAAGTCAAAGTTCGAGCAACTAGAGGCGAGCCTCACCTGTGACAAGTGTGAAAGGAAGTTCAAAACAGTCAATGGCCGAAAAGTTCACCAATCGAGATACTGTGGCAAACCTAAAGCAGTTGCCACACGCGTGTTTTCCTGCAAAGTACAAGATGTTATCGGAAACGAGTTTGAAAACATAGAAGCGTTCAAGTATCTCGGATCATATGTCAGCCTCAAGCATGGAGACCTCCAGGAAGTCAATTGCAAACTTGCAGAAGGTAGACAACGGTTTGCTAACTTCCAAAATCTCTGGAAGAGTAAGCAGCTCAGCGTGCACCTCAAGTGCAATTTGTACAAAGCACTCGTTTTATCAGCCGTGCTGTACAGCTCAGAGACTTGGACTCTTTCGAAATTAATGGAGAGAAAACTTGAGAGTTTCCACTGTGGTTGTCTTCGGAGAATTCTACGTGTGTCATATCTGGAGAAAGCAACGAACGATGAAATTATGTCAAGATCGCGAATGCCCCAACTATCCACGATGATCATGCTCAAACGGATAAAATGGTACGGTCACATCCAGAGAATGGAACCAGGAAGATTAGCCCGCAGTGCCTTCGATTGGGACCCGCCAGATCAATACGCCCATGCCAGACGCGCTCCTGGGGGGCAACGGAAAACGTGGATGAGTCAAATCGAAGGAGACTGTGTACGAAACAAAGTATCGTTCACCAGATTGCAGGAGAAAGCAGCAACAGGGTCAAAGAATGCCTTCAACAATTTCGTCGTACAGCACTTCACAGAATAACCAAACAAATAACTCTTCTTGTTTTGTTTGTATTTGTATTTGTATTTGTATTTGTTGCCAACCGTGCCTTTATTTCATATTTG
>NW_027449850.1:2500-20962 GCF_964194025.1 Convolutriloba macropyga
AAATGGCCTAACAGTGGCAGCCAATCAGAGTGCGAGAAAAGCGCTCCCAAATGGCCTAACAGTGGCAGCCAATCAGAGTGCGAGAAAAGCGCTCCCAAATGGCCTAACAGTGGCAGCCAATCAGAGTGCGAGAAAAGCGCTCCCAAATGGCCTAACAGTGGCAGCCAATCAGAGTGCGAGAAAAGCGCTCCCAAATGGCCTAACAGTGGCAGCCAATCAGAGTGCGAGAAAAGCGCTCCCAAATGGCCTAACAGTGGCAGCCAATCAGAGTGCGAGAAAAGCGCTCCCAAATGGCCTAACAGTGGCAGCCAATCAGAGTGCGAGAAAAGCGCTCCCAAATGGCCTAACAGTGGCAGCCAATCAGAGTGCGAGAAAAGCGCTCCCAAATGGCCTAACAGTGGCAGCCAGCTAGAGCTAGCTTAAGTTAGCTTGGGTTAGCTTGAGTTAGCTTTAATTAGCTTTAATTAGCTTAAGCTAGCTTAAGTTAGCTTGGGTTAGCTTGAGTTAGCTTGAGCTAGCTTGAGTTAGCTTGAATTAGCTTGAGTTAGCTTGAATTAGCTTGAGTTAGCTTGAGTTAGCTTGAATTAGCTTGAGTTAGCTTGAGTTAGCTCGGGTTAGCTTGAGTTTGACTTCATTAACCCAAGTTAGCTTGGGTTAACTTCATTAAGTTAGCTTGAACTAGCTTGAGTTAGCTTGAGTTAGCTTGAGTTAGCTTGAGTTAGCTTGAGTTAGCTTGTCTTAGCTTTAGCTAGCTTGAGTTAGCTTGAACTAGCTTTAGCTACCTTGAGTTAGCTTGAGTTAGCTCGGGTTAGCTTGAGTTAGCTTGAGTTAGCTTGAGTTAGCTTTAGCTAGCTTGAGTTAGCTTGAGTTAGCTTGAGTTAGCTTGAGTTAGCTTGAATTAGCTTGAGTTAGCTTGAGTTAGCTTTAGCTAGCTTGGGTTAGCTTGAGCTAGCTTGAGTTAGCTCGGGTTAGCTTGAGTTAGCTTGAGTTAGCTTTAGCTAGCTTGAGTTAGCTTGAGTTAGCTTGAGTTAGCTTGAGTTAGCTTTAGCTAGCTTGAGTTAGCTTGAACTAGCTTGAGTTAGCTTGAGCTAGCTTGAGTTAGCTTGAGTTAGCTTGAGTTAGCTTTAGCTAGCTTGAGTTAGCTTGAACTAGCTTTAGTTAGCTTGAGTTAGCTTGAGTTAGCTTGAGTTAGCTTGAGTTAGCTTGTCTTAGCTTTAGCTAGCTTGAGTTAGCTTGAACTAGCTTTAGCTACCTTGAGTTAGCTTGAGTTAGCTCGGGTTAGCTTGAGTTAGCTTGAGTTAGCTTGAGTTAGCTTTAGCTAGCTTGAGTTAGCTTGAGTTAGCTTGAGTTAGCTTGAACTAGCTTGAGTTAGCTTGAGTTAGCTTGAGTTAGCTTGAGTTAGCTTGAGTTAGCTTGAGTTAGCTTGTCTTAGCTTTAGCTAGCTTGAGTTAGCTTGAACTAGCTTTAGCTACCTTGAGTTAGCTTGAGTTAGCTCGGGTTAGCTTGAGTTAGCTTGAGTTAGCTTGAGTTAGCTTTAGCTAGCTTGAGTTAGCTTGAGTTAGCTTGAGTTAGCTTGAGTTAGCTTGAATTAGCTTGAGTTAGCTTGAGTTAGCTTTAGCTAGCTTGGGTTAGCTTGAGCTAGCTTGAGTTAGCTCGGGTTAGCTTGAGTTAGCTTGAGTTAGCTTTAGCTAGCTTGAGTTAGCTTGAGTTAGCTTGAGTTAGCTTGAGTTAGCTTTAGCTAGCTTGAGTTAGCTTGAACTAGCTTGAGTTAGCTTGAGCTAGCTTGAGTTAGCTTGAGTTAGCTTGAGTTAGCTTTAGCTAGCTTGAGTTAGCTTGAACTAGCTTGAGTTAGCTTGAGTTAGCTTGAGTTAGCTTGTCTTAGCTTTAGCTAGCTTGAGCTAGCTTGAACTAGCTTTAGCTACCTTGAGTTAGCTTGAGTTAGCTCGGGTTAGCTTGAGTTAGCTTGAGTTAGCTTGAGTTAGCTTTAGCTAGCTTGAGTTAGCTTGAGTTAGCTTGAGTTAGCTTGAACTAGCTTGAGTTAGCTTGAGTTAGCTTGAGTTAGCTTGAGTTAGCTTGAGTTAGCTTGTCTTAGCTTTAGCTAGCTTGAGTTAGCTTGAACTAGCTTTAGCTACCTTGAGTTAGCTTGAGTTAGCTCGGGTTAGCTTGAGTTAGCTTGAGTTAGCTTGAGTTAGCTTTAGCTAGCTTGAGTTAGCTTGAGTTAGCTTGAGTTAGCTTGAGTTAGCTTGAATTAGCTTGAGTTAGCTTGAGTTAGCTTTAGCTAGCTTGGGTTAGCTTGAGCTAGCTTGAGTTAGCTCGGGTTAGCTTGAGTTAGCTTGAGTTAGCTTTAGCTAGCTTGAGTTAGCTTGAGTTAGCTTGAGTTAGCTTGAGTTAGCTTTAGCTAGCTTGAGTTAGCTTGAACTAGCTTGAGTTAGCTTGAGCTAGCTTGAGTTAGCTTGAGTTAGCTTGAGTTAGCTTTAGCTAGCTTGAGTTAGCTTGAACTAGCTTGAGTTAGCTTGAGCTAGCTTGAGTTAGCTTGAGTTAGCTTGAGTTAGCTTTAGCTAGCTTGAGTTAGCTTGAACTAGCTTGAGTTAGCTTGAGTTAGCTTGAGTTAGCTTGAGTTAGCTTGTCTTAGCTTTAGCTAGCTTGAGCTAGCTTGAACTAGCTTTAGCTACCTTGAGTTAGCTTGAGTTAGCTCGGGTTAGCTTGAGTTAGCTTGAGTTAGCTTGAGTTAGCTTGAGCTAGCTTGAGTTAGCTTGAGTTAGCTTGAGTTAGCTTTAGCTAGCTTGAGTTAGCTTGAACTAGCTTGAGTTAGCTTGAGCTAGCTTGAGTTAGCTTGAGTTAGCTTGAGTTAGCTTTAGCTAGCTTGAGTTAGCTTGAACTAGCTTGAGTTAGCTTGAGTTAGCTTGAGTTAGCTTGAGTTAGCTTGTCTTAGCTTTAGCTAGCTTGAGCTAGCTTGAACTAGCTTTAGCTACCTTGAGTTAGCTTGAGTTAGCTCGGGTTAGCTTGAGTTAGCTTGAGTTAGCTTGAGTTAGCTTTAGCTAGCTTGAGTTAGCTTGAGTTAGCTTGAGTTAGCTTGAACTAGCTTGAGTTAGCTTGAGTTAGCTTGAGTTAGCTTGAGTTAGCTTGAGTTAGCTTGAGTTAGCTTGTCTTAGCTTTAGCTAGCTTGAGTTAGCTTGAACTAGCTTTAGCTACCTTGAGTTAGCTTGAGTTAGCTCGGGTTAGCTTGAGTTAGCTTGAGTTAGCTTGAGTTAGCTTTAGCTAGCTTGAGTTAGCTTGAGTTAGCTTGAGTTAGCTTGAGTTAGCTTGAATTAGCTTGAGTTAGCTTGAGTTAGCTTTAGCTAGCTTGGGTTAGCTTGAGCTAGCTTGAGTTAGCTCGGGTTAGCTTGAGTTAGCTTGAGTTAGCTTTAGCTAGCTTGAGTTAGCTTGAGTTAGCTTGAGTTAGCTTGAGTTAGCTTTAGCTAGCTTGAGTTAGCTTGAACTAGCTTGAGTTAGCTTGAGCTAGCTTGAGTTAGCTTGAGTTAGCTTGAGTTAGCTTTAGCTAGCTTGAGTTAGCTTGAACTAGCTTTAGTTAGCTTGAGTTAGCTTGAGTTAGCTTGAGTTAGCTTGAGTTAGCTTGTCTTAGCTTTAGCTAGCTTGAGTTAGCTTGAACTAGCTTTAGCTACCTTGAGTTAGCTTGAGTTAGCTCGGGTTAGCTTGAGTTAGCTTGAGTTAGCTTGAGTTAGCTTTAGCTAGCTTGAGTTAGCTTGAGTTAGCTTGAGTTAGCTTGAGTTAGCTTGAGTTAGCTTGAGTTAGCTTGTCTTAGCTTTAGCTAGCTTGAGTTAGCTTGAACTAGCTTTAGCTACCTTGAGTTAGCTTGAGTTAGCTCGGGTTAGCTTGAGTTAGCTTGAGTTAGCTTGAGTTAGCTTTAGCTAGCTTGAGTTAGCTTGAGTTAGCTTGAGTTAGCTTGAGTTAGCTTGAATTAGCTTGAGTTAGCTTGAGTTAGCTTTAGCTAGCTTGGGTTAGCTTGAGCTAGCTTGAGTTAGCTCGGGTTAGCTTGAGTTAGCTTGAGTTAGCTTTAGCTAGCTTGAGTTAGCTTGAGTTAGCTTGAGTTAGCTTGAGTTAGCTTTAGCTAGCTTGAGTTAGCTTGAACTAGCTTGAGTTAGCTTGAGCTAGCTTGAGTTAGCTTGAGTTAGCTTGAGTTAGCTTTAGCTAGCTTGAGTTAGCTTGAACTAGCTTTAGTTAGCTTGAGTTAGCTTGAGTTAGCTTTAGCTAGCTTGGGTTAGCTTGAGCTAGCTTGAGTTAGCTCGGGTTAGCTTGAGTTAGCTTGAGTTAGCTTTAGCTAGCTTGAGTTAGCTTGAGTTAGCTTGAGTTAGCTTGAGTTAGCTTTAGCTAGCTTGAGTTAGCTTGAACTAGCTTGAGTTAGCTTGAGCTAGCTTGAGTTAGCTTGAGTTAGCTTGAGTTAGCTTTAGCTAGCTTGAGTTAGCTTGAACTAGCTTTAGTTAGCTTGAGTTAGCTTGAGTTAGCTTGAGTTAGCTTGAGTTAGCTTGTCTTAGCTTTAGCTAGCTTGAGTTAGCTTGAACTAGCTTTAGCTACCTTGAGTTAGCTTGAGTTAGCTCGGGTTAGCTTGAGTTAGCTTGAGTTAGCTTGAGTTAGCTTTAGCTAGCTTGAGTTAGCTTGAGTTAGCTTGAGTTAGCTTGAGTTAGCTTGAGTTAGCTTGAGTTAGCTTGTCTTAGCTTTAGCTAGCTTGAGTTAGCTTGAACTAGCTTTAGCTACCTTGAGTTAGCTTGAGTTAGCTCGGGTTAGCTTGAGTTAGCTTGAGTTAGCTTGAGTTAGCTTTAGCTAGCTTGAGTTAGCTTGAGTTAGCTTGAGTTAGCTTGAGTTAGCTTGAATTAGCTTGAGTTAGCTTGAGTTAGCTTTAGCTAGCTTGGGTTAGCTTGAGCTAGCTTGAGTTAGCTCGGGTTAGCTTGAGTTAGCTTGAGTTAGCTTTAGCTAGCTTGAGTTAGCTTGAGTTAGCTTGAGTTAGCTTGAGTTAGCTTTAGCTAGCTTGAGTTAGCTTGAACTAGCTTGAGTTAGCTTGAGCTAGCTTGAGTTAGCTTGAGTTAGCTTGAGTTAGCTTTAGCTAGCTTGAGTTAGCTTGAACTAGCTTGAGTTAGCTTGAGTTAGCTTGAGTTAGCTTGTCTTAGCTTTAGCTAGCTTGAGCTAGCTTGAACTAGCTTTAGCTACCTTGAGTTAGCTTGAGTTAGCTCGGGTTAGCTTGAGTTAGCTTGAGTTAGCTTGAGTTAGCTTTAGCTAGCTTGAGTTAGCTTGAGTTAGCTTGAGTTAGCTTGAACTAGCTTGAGTTAGCTTGAGTTAGCTTGAGTTAGCTTGAGTTAGCTTGAGTTAGCTTGTCTTAGCTTTAGCTAGCTTGAGTTAGCTTGAACTAGCTTTAGCTACCTTGAGTTAGCTTGAGTTAGCTCGGGTTAGCTTGAGTTAGCTTGAGTTAGCTTGAGTTAGCTTTAGCTAGCTTGAGTTAGCTTGAGTTAGCTTGAGTTAGCTTGAGTTAGCTTGAATTAGCTTGAGTTAGCTTGAGTTAGCTTTAGCTAGCTTGGGTTAGCTTGAGCTAGCTTGAGTTAGCTCGGGTTAGCTTGAGTTAGCTTGAGTTAGCTTTAGCTAGCTTGAGTTAGCTTGAGTTAGCTTGAGTTAGCTTGAGTTAGCTTTAGCTAGCTTGAGTTAGCTTGAACTAGCTTGAGTTAGCTTGAGCTAGCTTGAGTTAGCTTGAGTTAGCTTGAGTTAGCTTTAGCTAGCTTGAGTTAGCTTGAACTAGCTTGAGTTAGCTTGAGCTAGCTTGAGTTAGCTTGAGTTAGCTTGAGTTAGCTTTAGCTAGCTTGAGTTAGCTTGAACTAGCTTGAGTTAGCTTGAGTTAGCTTGAGTTAGCTTGAGTTAGCTTGTCTTAGCTTTAGCTAGCTTGAGCTAGCTTGAACTAGCTTTAGCTACCTTGAGTTAGCTTGAGTTAGCTCGGGTTAGCTTGAGTTAGCTTGAGTTAGCTTGAGTTAGCTTGAGCTAGCTTGAGTTAGCTTGAGTTAGCTTGAGTTAGCTTTAGCTAGCTTGAGTTAGCTTGAACTAGCTTGAGTTAGCTTGAGCTAGCTTGAGTTAGCTTGAGTTAGCTTGAGTTAGCTTTAGCTAGCTTGAGTTAGCTTGAACTAGCTTGAGTTAGCTTGAGTTAGCTTGAGTTAGCTTGAGTTAGCTTGTCTTAGCTTTAGCTAGCTTGAGCTAGCTTGAACTAGCTTTAGCTACCTTGAGTTAGCTTGAGTTAGCTCGGGTTAGCTTGAGTTAGCTTGAGTTAGCTTGAGTTAGCTTTAGCTAGCTTGAGTTAGCTTGAGTTAGCTTGAGTTAGCTTGAACTAGCTTGAGTTAGCTTGAGTTAGCTTGAGTTAGCTTGAGTTAGCTTGAGTTAGCTTGAGTTAGCTTGTCTTAGCTTTAGCTAGCTTGAGTTAGCTTGAACTAGCTTTAGCTACCTTGAGTTAGCTTGAGTTAGCTCGGGTTAGCTTGAGTTAGCTTGAGTTAGCTTGAGTTAGCTTTAGCTAGCTTGAGTTAGCTTGAGTTAGCTTGAGTTAGCTTGAGTTAGCTTGAATTAGCTTGAGTTAGCTTGAGTTAGCTTTAGCTAGCTTGGGTTAGCTTGAGCTAGCTTGAGTTAGCTCGGGTTAGCTTGAGTTAGCTTGAGTTAGCTTTAGCTAGCTTGAGTTAGCTTGAGTTAGCTTGAGTTAGCTTGAGTTAGCTTTAGCTAGCTTGAGTTAGCTTGAACTAGCTTGAGTTAGCTTGAGCTAGCTTGAGTTAGCTTGAGTTAGCTTGAGTTAGCTTTAGCTAGCTTGAGTTAGCTTGAACTAGCTTTAGTTAGCTTGAGTTAGCTTGAGTTAGCTTGAGTTAGCTTGAGTTAGCTTGTCTTAGCTTTAGCTAGCTTGAGTTAGCTTGAACTAGCTTTAGCTACCTTGAGTTAGCTTGAGTTAGCTCGGGTTAGCTTGAGTTAGCTTGAGTTAGCTTGAGTTAGCTTTAGCTAGCTTGAGTTAGCTTGAGTTAGCTTGAGTTAGCTTGAGTTAGCTTGAGTTAGCTTGAGTTAGCTTGTCTTAGCTTTAGCTAGCTTGAGTTAGCTTGAACTAGCTTTAGCTACCTTGAGTTAGCTTGAGTTAGCTCGGGTTAGCTTGAGTTAGCTTGAGTTAGCTTGAGTTAGCTTTAGCTAGCTTGAGTTAGCTTGAGTTAGCTTGAGTTAGCTTGAGTTAGCTTGAATTAGCTTGAGTTAGCTTGAGTTAGCTTTAGCTAGCTTGGGTTAGCTTGAGCTAGCTTGAGTTAGCTCGGGTTAGCTTGAGTTAGCTTGAGTTAGCTTTAGCTAGCTTGAGTTAGCTTGAGTTAGCTTGAGTTAGCTTGAGTTAGCTTTAGCTAGCTTGAGTTAGCTTGAACTAGCTTGAGTTAGCTTGAGCTAGCTTGAGTTAGCTTGAGTTAGCTTGAGTTAGCTTTAGCTAGCTTGAGTTAGCTTGAACTAGCTTGAGTTAGCTTGAGTTAGCTTGAGTTAGCTTGAGTTAGCTTGAGTTAGCTTGTCTTAGCTTTAGCTAGCTTGAGTTAGCTTGAACTAGCTTTAGCTACCTTGAGTTAGCTTGAGTTAGCTCGGGTTAGCTTGAGTTAGCTTGAGTTAGCTTGAGTTAGCTTTAGCTAGCTTGAGTTAGCTTGAGTTAGCTTGAGTTAGCTTGAACTAGCTTGAGTTAGCTTGAGTTAGCTTGAGTTAGCTTGAGTTAGCTTGAGTTAGCTTGTCTTAGCTTTAGCTAGCTTGAGTTAGCTTGAACTAGCTTTAGCTACCTTCAGTTAGCTTGAGTTAGCTCGGGTTAGCTTGAGTTAGCTTGAGTTAGCTTGAGTTAGCTTTAGCTAGCTTGAGTTAGCTTGAGTTAGCTTGAGTTAGCTTGAGTTAGCTTGAATTAGCTTGAGTTAGCTTGAGTTAGCTTTAGCTAGCTTGGGTTAGCTTGAGCTAGCTTGAGTTAGCTCGGGTTAGCTTGAGTTAGCTTGAGTTAGCTTTAGCTAGCTTGAGTTAGCTTGAGTTAGCTTGAGTTAGCTTGAGTTAGCTTTAGCTAGCTTGAGTTAGCTTGAGCTAGCTGAGTTAGCTTGAGTTAGCTAGCTTGAGCTTGAGCTAGCTAGCTAGCTTGAGCTTGAGCTAGCTAGCTCGCTTGAGCTTGAGCTTGAGCTAGCTAGCTTGAGCTTGAGCTAGCTAGCTAGCTTGAGCTTGAGCTTGAGCTAGCTGGCTTGAGCTTGAGCTAGCTAGCTTGAGCTTGAGCTAGCTAGCTAGCTAGCTTGAGCTTGAGCTTGAGCTAGCTAGCTAGCTTCAGCTAGCTATCTAGCTTGAGCTTGAGCTAGCTAGCTAGCTTGAGCTTGAGCTTGAGCTTGAGCTAGCTGGCTTGAGCTTGAGCTAGCTAGCTTGAGCTTGAGCTAGCTAGCTAGCTTGAGCTTGAGCTTGAGCTAGCTGGCTTGAGCTTGAGCTAGCTAGCTTGAGCTTGAGCTAGCTAGCTAGCTTGAGCTTGAGCTTGAGCTAGCTAGCTAGCTAGCTTGAGCTTGAGCTTGAGCTTGAGCTAGCTAGCTTGAGCTTGAGCTAGCTAGCTAGCTTGAGCTTGAGCTTGAGCTAGCTAGCTTGAGCTTGAGCTTGAGCTAGCTAGCTTGAGCTTGAGCTTGAGCTAGCTAGCTTGAGCTTGAGCTTGAGCTAGCTAGCTTGAGCTTGAGCTTGAGCTAGCTAGCTAGCTAGCTTGAGCTTGAGCTAGCTAGCTTGAGCTTGAGCTAGCTAGCTAGCTTGAGATTGAGCTTGAGCTAGCTGGCTTGAGCTTGAGCTAGCTAGCTTGAGCTTGAGCTAGCTAGCTTGAGCTTGAGCTAGCTAGCTAGCTTGAACTTGAGCTAGCTAGCTAGCTTGAGCTTGAGCTTGAGCTAGCTAGCTAGCTTGAGCTTGAGCTTGAGCTAGCTGGCTTGAGCTTGAGCTAGCTAGCTTGAGCTTGAGCTAGCTAGCTTGAGCTTGAGCTAGCTAGCTAGCTTGAACTTGAGCTAGCTAGCTAGCTTGAGCTTGAGCTAGCTAGCTAGCTTGAGCTTGAGCTAGCTAGCTAGCTTGAGCTTGAGCTTGAGCTAGCTAGCTTGAGCTTGAGCTTGAGCTAGCTAGCTAGCTTGAGCTTGAGCTAGCTAGCTTGAGCTTGAGCTAGCTAGCTTGAGCTTGAGCTAGCTAGCTAGCTTGAGCTTGAGCTAGCTAGCTAGCTTGAACTTGAGCTAGCTAGCTAGCTTGAGCTTGAGCTAGCTAGCTAGCTTGAGCTAGCTAGCTAGCTTGAGCTTGAGCTTGAGCTAGCTAGCTTGAGCTTGAGCTAGCTAGCTAGCTTGAGCTTGAGCTAGCTAGCTAGCTTGAGCTTGAGCTAGCTAGCTAGCTTGAGCTTGAGCTTGAGCTAGCTAGCTTGAGCTTGAGCTTGAGCTAGCTAGCTAGCTTGAGCTTGAGCTAGCTAGCTTGAGCTTGAGCTAGCTAGCTTGAGCTTGAGCTAGCTAGCAAGCTTGTGCTTGAGCTAGCTAGCTAGCTTGAGCTTGAGCTTGAGCTAGCTAGCTTGAGCTTGAGCTAGCTAGCTTGAGCTTGAGCTAGCTAGCTTGAGCTTGAGCTAGCTAGCAAGCTTGTGCTTGAGCTAGCTAGCTAGCTTGAGCTTGAGCTTGAGCTAGCTGGCTTGAGCTTGAGCTAGCTAGCTTGAGCTTGAGCTAGCTAGCTTGAGCTTGACCTAGCTAGCTAGCTTGAACTTGAGCTAGCTAGCTAGCTTGAGCTTGAGCTAGCTAGCTAGCTTGAGCTTGAGCTAGCTAGCTAGCTTGAGCTTGAGCTTGAGCTAGCTAGCTTGAGCTTGAGCTTGAGCTAGCTAGCTAGCTTGAGCTTGAGCTAGCTAGCTTGAGCTTGAGCTAGCTAGCTTGAGCTTGAGCTAGCTAGCTAGCTTGAGCTTGAGCTAGCTAGCTAGCTTGAACTTGAGCTAGCTAGCTAGCTTGAGTTTGAGCTAGCTAGCTTGAGCTTGAGCTAGCTAGCTTGAGCTTGAGCTAGCTAGCTAGCTTGAACTTGAGCTAGCTAGCTAGCTTGAGCTTGAGCTAGCTAGCTAGCTTGAGCTTGAGCTAGCTAGCTAGCTTGAGCTTGAGCTTGAGCTAGCTAGCTTGAGCTTGAGCTTGAGCTAGCTAGCTAGCTTGAGCTTGAGCTAGCTAGCTTGAGCTTGAGCTAGCTAGCTTGAGCTTGAGCTAGCTAGCTAGCTTGAGCTTGAGCTAGCTAGCTAGCTTGAACTTGAGCTAGCTAGCTAGCTTGAGCTTGAGCTAGCTAGCTTGAGCTTGAGCTAGCTAGCTAGCTTGAGCTTGAGCTTGAGCTAGCTAGCTAGCTAGCTTGAGCTTGAGCTTGAGCTTGAGCTAGCTAGCTTGAGCTTGAGCTAGCTAGCTAGCTTGAGCTTGGGCTTGAGCTAGCTAGCTTGAGCTTGAGCTTGAGCTAGCTAGCTTGAGCTTGAGCTTGAGCTAGCTAGCTTGAGCTTGAGCTTGAGCTAGCTAGCTTGAGCTTGAGCTTGAGCTAGCTAGCTAGCTAGCTTGAGCTTGAGCTAGCTAGCTTGAGCTTGAGCTAGCTAGCTAGCTTGAGCTTGAGCTTGAGCTAGCTGGCTTGAGCTTGAGCTAGCTAGCTTGAGCTTGAGCTAGCTAGCTTGAGCTTGAGCTAGCTAGCTAGCTTGAACTTGAGCTAGCTAGCTAGCTTGAGCTTGAGCTTGAGCTTGAGCTAGCTAGCTAGCTTGAGCTTGAGCTTGAGCTAGCTGGCTTGAGCTTGAGCTAGCTAGCTTGAGCTTGAGCTAGCTAGCTTGAGCTTGAGCTAGCTAGCTAGCTTGAACTTGAGCTAGCTAGCTAGCTTGAGCTTGAGCTAGCTAGCTAGCTTGAGCTTGAGCTAGCTAGCTAGCTTGAGCTTGAGCTTGAGCTAGCTAGCTTGAGCTTGAGCTTGAGCTAGCTAGCTAGCTTGAGCTTGAGCTAGCTAGCTTGAGCTTGAGCTAGATAGCTTGAGCTTGAGCTAGCTAGCTAGCTTGAGCTTGAGCTAGCTAGCTAGCTTGAACTTGAGCTAGCTAGCTAGCTTGAGCTTGAGCTAGCTAGCTAGCTTGAGCTAGCTAGCTAGCTTGAGCTTGAGCTTGAGCTAGCTAGCTTGAGCTTGAGCTAGCTAGCTAGCTTGAGCTTGAGCTAGCTAGCTAGCTTGAGCTTGAGCTAGCTAGCTAGCTTGAGCTTGAGCTTGAGCTAGCTAGCTTGAGCTTGAGCTTGAGCTAGCTAGCTAGCTTGAGCTTGAGCTAGCTAGCTTGAGCTTGAGCTAGCTAGCTTGAGCTTGAGCTAGCTAGCAAGCTTGTGCTTGAGCTAGCTAGCTAGCTTGAGCTTGAGCTTGAGCTAGCTAGCTTGAGCTTGAGCTAGCTAGCTTGAGCTTGAGCTAGCTAGCTTGAGCTTGAGCTAGCTAGCAAGCTTGTGCTTGAGCTAGCTAGCTAGCTTGAGCTTGAGCTTGAGCTAGCTGGCTTGAGCTTGAGCTAGCTAGCTTGAGCTTGAGCTAGCTAGCTTGAGCTTGAGCTAGCTAGCTAGCTTGAACTTGAGCTAGCTAGCTAGCTTGAGCTTGAGCTAGCTAGCTAGCTTGAGCTTGAGCTAGCTAGCTAGCTTGAGCTTGAGCTTGAGCTAGCTAGCTTGAGCTTGAGCTTGAGCTAGCTAGCTAGCTTGAGCTTGAGCTAGCTAGCTTGAGCTTGAGCTAGCTAGCTTGAGCTTGAGCTAGCTAGCTAGCTTGAGCTTGAGCTAGCTAGCTAGCTTGAACTTGAGCTAGCTAGCTAGCTTGAGTTTGAGCTAGCTAGCTTGAGCTTGAGCTAGCTAGCTTGAGCTTGAGCTAGCTAGCTAGCTTGAACTTGAGCTAGCTAGCTAGCTTGAGCTTGAGCTAGCTAGCTAGCTTGAGCTTGAGCTAGCTAGCTAGCTTGAGCTTGAGCTTGAGCTAGCTAGCTTGAGCTTGAGCTTGAGCTAGCTAGCTAGCTTGAGCTTGAGCTAGCTAGCTTGAGCTTGAGCTAGCTAGCTTGAGCTTGAGCTAGCTAGCTAGCTTGAGCTTGAGCTAGCTAGCTAGCTTGAACTTGAGCTAGCTAGCTAGCTTGAGCTTGAGCTAGCTAGCTAGCTTGAGCTAGCTAGCTAGCTTGAGCTTGAGCTTGAGCTTGAGCTAGCTAGCTTGAGCTTGAGCTAGCTAGCTAGCTTGAGCTTGAGCTAGCTAGCTAGCTTGAGCTTGAGCTAGCTAGCTAGCTTGAGCTTGAGCTTGAGCTAGCTAGCTTGAGCTTGAGCTAGCTAGCTAGCTTGAGCTTGAGCTAGCTAGCTAGCTTGAGCTTGAGCTTGAGCTAGCTAGCTTGAGCTTGAGCTTGAGCTAGCTAGCTAGCTTGAGCTTGAGCTAGCTAGCTTGAGCTTGAGCTAGCTAGCTTGAGCTTGAGCTAGCTAGCTAGCTTGTGCTTGAGCTAGCTAGCTAGCTTGAGCTTGAGCTTGAGCTAGCTGGCTTGAGCTTGAGCTAGCTAGCTTGAGCTTGAGCTAGCTAGCTTGAGCTTGAGCTAGCTAGCTAGCTTGAACTTGAGCTAGCTAGCTAGCTTGAGCTTGAGCTAGCTAGCTAGCTTGAGCTTGAGCTAGCTAGCTAGCTTGAGCTTGAGCTTGAGCTAGCTAGCTTGAGCTTGAGCTTGAGCTAGCTAGCTAGCTTGAGCTTGAGCTAGCTAGCTTGAGCTTGAGCTAGCTAGCTTGAGCTTGAGCTAGCTAGCTAGCTTGAGCTTGAGCTAGCTAGCTAGCTTGAACTTGAGCTAGCTAGCTAGCTTGAGCTTGAGCTAGCTAGCTAGCTTGAGCTAGCTAGCTAGCTTGAGCTTGAGCTTGAGCTAGCTAGCTTGAGCTTGAGCTAGCTAGCTAGCTTGAGCTTGAGCTAGCTAGCTAGCTTGAGCTTGAGCCAGCTAGCTAGCTTGAGCTTGAGCTTGAGCTAGCTAGCTTGAGCTTGAGCTTGAGCTAGCTAGCTAGCTTGAGCTTGAGCTAGCTAGCTTGAGCTTGAGCTAGCTAGCTTGAGCTTGAGCTAGCTAGCAAGCTTGTGCTTGAGCTAGCTAGCTAGCTTGAGCTTGAGCTTGAGCTAGCTAGCTTGAGCTTGAGCTAGCTAGCTTGAGCTTGAGCTAGCTAGCTTGAGCTTGAGCTAGCTAGCAAGCTTGTGCTTGAGCTAGCTAGCTAGCTTGAGCTTGAGCTTGAGCTAGCTGGCTTGAGCTTGAGCTAGCTAGCTTGAGCTTGAGCTAGCTAGCTTGAGCTTGAGCTAGCTAGCTAGCTTGAACTTGAGCTAGCTAGCTAGCTTGAGCTTGAGCTAGCTAGCTAGCTTGAGCTTGAGCTAGCTAGCTAGCTTGAGCTTGAGCTTGAGCTAGCTAGCTTGAGCTTGAGCTTGAGCTAGCTAGCTAGCTGGAGCTTGAGCTAGCTAGCTTGAGCTTGAGCTAGCTAGCTTGAGCTTGAGCTAGCTAGCTAGCTTGAGCTTGAGCTAGCTAGCTAGCTTGAACTTGAGCTAGCTAGCTAGCTTGAGTTTGAGCTAGCTAGCTTGAGCTTGAGCTAGCTAGCTTGAGCTTGAGCTAGCTAGCTAGCTTGAACTTGAGCTAGCTAGCTAGCTTGAGCTTGAGCTAGCTAGCTAGCTTGAGCTTGAGCTAGCTAGCTAGCTTGAGCTTGAGCTTGAGCTAGCTAGCTTGAGCTTGAGCTTGAGCTAGCTAGCTAGCTTGAGCTTGAGCTAGCTAGCTTGAGCTTGAGCTAGCTAGCTTGAGCTTGAGCTAGCTAGCTAGCTTGAGCTTGAGCTAGCTAGCTAGCTTGAACTTGAGCTAGCTAGCTAGCTTGAGCTTGAGCTAGCTAGCTAGCTTGAGCTAGCTAGCTAGCTTGAGCTTGAGCTTGAGCTTGAGCTAGCTAGCTTGAGCTTGAGCTAGCTAGCTAGCTTGAGCTTGAGCTAGCTAGCCAGCTTGAGCTTGAGCTAGCTAGCTAGCTTGAGCTTGAGCTTGAGCTAGCTAGCTTGAGCTTGAGCTTGAGCTAGCTAGCTAGCTTGAGCTTGAGCTAGCTAGCTAGCTTGAGCTTGAGCTTGAGCTAGCTAGCTTGAGCTTGAGCTTGAGCTAGCTAGCTAGCTTGAGCTTGAGCTAGCTAGCTTGAGCTTGAGCTAGCTAGCTTGAGATTGAGCTAGCTAGCTAGCTTGTGCTTGAGCTAGCTAGCTAGCTTGAGCTTGAGCTTGAGCTAGCTGGCTTGAGCTTGAGCTAGCTAGCTTGAGCTTGAGCTAGCTAGCTTGAGCTTGAGCTAGCTAGCTAGCTTGAACTTGAGCTAGCTAGCTAGCTTGAGCTTGAGCTTGAGCTAGCTAGCTAGCTTGAGCTTGAGCTAGCTAGCTAGCTTGAGCTTGAGCTTGAGCTAGCTAGCTTGAGCTTGAGCTTGAGCTAGCTAGCTAGCTTGAGCTTGAGCTAGCTAGCTTGAGCTTGAGCTAGCTAGCTTGAGCTTGAGCTAGCTAGCTAGCTTGAGCTTGAGCTAGCTAGCTAGCTTGAACTTGAGCTAGCTAGCTAGCTTGAGCTTGAGCTAGCTAGCTAGCTTGAGCTAGCTAGCTAGCTTGAGCTTGAGCTTGAGCTTGAGCTAGCTAGCTTGAGCTTGAGCTAGCTAGCTAGCTTGAGCTTGAGCTAGCTAGCTAGCTTGAGCTTGAGCTAGCTAGCTAGCTTGAGCTTGAGCTTGAGCTAGCTAGCTTGAGCTTGAGCTTGAGCTAGCTAGCTAGCTTGAGCTTGAGCTAGCTAGCTTGAGCTTGAGCTAGCTAGCTTGAGCTTGAGCTAGCTAGCTAGCTTGAGCTTGAGCTAGCTAGCTAGCTTGAGCTTGAGCTAGCTGGCTTGAGCTTGAGCTAGATAGCTTGAGCTTGAGCTAGCTAGCTAGCTTGAGCTAGCTAGCTAGAGCTCGACCTATGAAAAGCTGCGCAAACACTTATTCTATAATAATTGCGAAAATTAAAAATTTCACAAGTGAAAAGCTGCATAAACAGTAATTCTATGTGTGGGGCATTATTAGGGGGAGGTGTCTTGTCAAAATATGGCTGGACTAAAGACCTCAACCCAGATAGGGTGGAAGGCCCTATGATCGGTCTGTTACTAATCGGTGACCGATAAAGACCTGACCAAGGCCTGTAGTAAGCTTGGTTAGGCATTACAGGAGATAACACTAAGACCGAGGGGTCTTAGAGAGCCCTCTAGCGGGGCGAATAGAGCTAGATCGAGCCTTGGGAAAGCTAGATCGAGCAGGACTGAAGCTAAAGGATAGACCGAGAGGTCTGTCTGGTCCTCCTAGAGAGGCCAAGAGAAAGTACGAGAAGCCAACTAAAGCTTGATCGGGCCTTCAGCAAGCACGACCGAGCTGTACCGGAGCTAACACTAAGACCGAGGGGTCTTAGAGAGCCCTCTAGCGGGGCGAATAGAGCTAGATCGAGCCTTGGGAAAGCTAGATCGAGCAGGACTGAAGCTAAACGATAGACCGAGAGGTCTGTCTGGTCCTCCTAGAGAGGCCAAGAGAAAAAACGAGAAGCTAACTAAAGCTTGATCGGGCCTTCAGCAAGCACGACCGAGCTGTACCGGAGCTAACACTAAGACCGAGGGGTCTTAGAGAGCCCTCTAGCGGGGCGAATAGAGCTTGATCAAGCCTTGGGCAAGCTAGATCGAGCAGGACTGAAGCTAAGCAAGAGACCGAGAGGTCTGTCTGGTCCTCCTAGAGAGGCCAAGAGAAAGTACGAGAAGCCAACTAAAGCTTGATCGGGCCTTCAGCAAGCACGACCGAGCTGTACCGGAGCTAACACTAAGACCGAGGGGTCTTAGAGAGCCCTCTAGCGGGGCGAATAGAGCTAGATCGAGCCTTGGGAAAGCTAGATCGAGCAGGACTGAAGCTAAACGATAGACCGAGAGGTCTGTCTGGTCCTCCTAGAGAGGCCAAGAGAAAGTACGAGAAGCTAACTAAAGCTTGATCGCGCCTTCAGCAAGCACGATTGAGCAAGACCGGAGCTAACACTAAGACCGAAGTGTCTTAGAGAGCCCTCTGGTGGGGCGAATAGAGCTAGATCGAGCCTTGGGAAAGCTAGATCGAGTAAGATTGAAGCTGAAAGAGTGTCAGAGGAGCAAATGAACCTCCAAAAAGTGAAAATCAAATTTTAGAAAAAACACAAGTTAAATACTGCATGGACAGTATTTCTATGTGTGGGGCATTATTAGGGGGAGGTGTCTTGTCAAAATATGGCTGGACTAAAGACCTCAACCCGGATAGGGTGGAAGGCCCCATGATCGGTCTGTTACTAATCGGTGACCGATAAAGACCTGACCAAGGCCTGTAGTAAGCTTGGTTAGGCATTACAGGAGTTAACACTAAGACCGAGGGGTCTTAGAGAGCCCTCTAGCGGGGCGAATAGAGCTAGATCGAGCCTTGGGAAAGCTAGATCGAGCAGGACTGAAGCTAAGCAAGAGACCGAAAGGTCTGTCTGGTCCTCCTAGAGAGGCCAAGAGAAAGTACGAGAAGCTAACTAAAGCTTGATCAGGCCTTCAGCAAGCACGACCGAGCTGTACCGGAGCTAACACTAAGACCGAGGGGTCTTAGAGAGCCCTCTAGCAGGGCGAATAGATCTAGATCGAGCCTTGGGAAAGCTAGATCGAGCAGGACTGAAGCTAAACGA
The DNA here is from genome assembly GCF_964194025.1 of Convolutriloba macropyga. Lineage (NCBI taxonomy): Eukaryota > Metazoa > Xenacoelomorpha > Acoela > Convolutidae > Convolutriloba > Convolutriloba macropyga. Next base: position 19,172 of record NW_027449850.1, read on the forward strand.
TAGACCGAGAGGTCTGTCTGGTCCTCCTAGAGAGGCCAAGAGAAAGTACGAGAAGCTAACTAAAGCTTGATCGGGCCTTCAGCAAGCACGACCGAGCTGTACCGGAGCTAACACTAAGACCGAGGGGTCTTAGAGAGCCCTCTAGCAGGGCGAATAGAGCTAGATCGAGCCTTGGGAAAGCTAGATCAAGCAGGACTGAAGCTAAACGATAGACCGAGAGGTCTGTCTGGTCCTCCTATAGAGGCCAAGAGAAAGTACGAGAATCTAACTAAAGCTTGATCGGGCCTTCAGCAAGCACGACCGAGCTGTACCGGAGCTAACACTAAGACCGAGGGGTCTTAGAGAGCCCTCTAGCAGGGCGAATAGAGCTAGATCGAGCCTTGGGAAAGCTAGATCGAGCAGGACTGAAGCTAAACGATAGACCGAGAGGTCTGTCTGGTCCTCCTAGAGAGGCCAAGAGGAAGTACGAGAAGCTAACTAAAGCTTGATCGCGCCTTCAGCAAGCACGATTGAGCAAGACCGGAGCTAACACTAAGACCGAAGTGTCTTAGAGAGCCCTCTAGTGGGGCGAATAGAGCTAGATCGAGCCTTGGGAAAGCTAGATCGAGTAAGATTGAAGCTGAAAGAGTGTCAGAGGAGCAAATGAACCTCCAAAAAGTGAAAATCAAATTTTAGAAAAAAACACAAGTTAAATACTGCATGGACAGTAATTCTATGTGTGGGGCATTATTAGGAGAGGTGTCTTGTCAAAATATGGCTGGACTAAAGACCTCAACCCGGATAGGGTGGAAGGCCCTATGATTGGTCTGTTACTAATCGGTGACCGATAAAGACCTGACCAAGGCCTGTAGTAAGCTTGGTTAGGCATTACAGAAGATAACACTAAGACCGAGGGGTCTTAGAGAGCCCTCTAGCGGGGCGAATAGAGCTTGATCAAGCCTTGGGCAAGCTTAGATCGAGCAGGACTGAAGCTAAACGATAGACCGAGAGGTCTGTCTGGTCCTCCTAGAGAGGCCAAGAGAAAGTACGAGAATCTAACTAAAGCTGGGTCGGGCCTTCAGCAAGCACGACCGAGCAGTACCGGAGCTAACACTAAGACCGAGGGGTCTTAGAGAGCCCTCTAGTGGGGCGAATAGAGCTAGATCGAGCCTTGGGAAAGCTAGATCGAGCAGGACTGAAGCTAAACGATAAACCGAAAGGTCTGACGGGTCCTCATAAGAGGCATGGAGAAAGATCTGATACTAAAGTACCTCTCGGAAGTAATAAAATATGCCTGATGAAGCCGGGTATGATGTTTGTTGTTTGATGGCATTCATCGATTAGGTCTGGTGGATTCCCCATTACTCCGAGTGGTACTAGTAGAGGCTCCTACAGGGGTGAGCAAAGCGAGATCAAGCCTTAGGCAAGCTAGATCGAGCAGAACTGAAGCTGAAAAGCAAAATAAATGACAGGTCTGTCCAAATCAATAAACTTGAAATCCAGTGTGGTCACCACGGGTCACGAGGTGAATTCCTAGCGATTGTCTGCTGAACGTATAGGAAGGCCCGAAACGAACGATAATTTCATTGCACAGTGGAGATACTATACGTTCAGGAGTAGCATACATCGGGTTTGATCTATGATCATGTCTGGTCTCCGAGGATCCACCGGGTTACCAACTGGCACCGCTGTACTGGGTGTAAAACTGGGCCACCTGAAGTCCCGGGTGTAAAACTAGGTGCCTCTGTGCCAAAGTAGCGGCTTGCGTAGTGCATTATGCCTCCGGCTTGCGAAATGGTTATAAGCAATAAC
>NW_027449851.1:0-31149 GCF_964194025.1 Convolutriloba macropyga
CTTTCAAAAACAGGTAAATACTTTGAAAGAAGTGAAAATTCAATTCTTGAACAAACTTGCACCAGACTTTAAAAACCTGTGTAATTCCAATACTAAAAGAATGACACGTTCACAAAATTGCTTCAAACATCGTTCGAAAGCAAAAAAAAATATAAAATAATAAACATTAACAGTATCTGGAGCATGTTTATTCCCAATAAACGTGCCGCAAAGCAAAAAAGTCGCGATTTATATCCCTTAATGCTTGAAGACAACAAGCAGAGAGGAAAAATCGATAACTCTCATATCATAAAAATGCCCTTTCTCTGAACTTCTGCCTCTGCAGTTTTAGTGAACATCACACTTAAATTACCAGTAAAGCTCTAACATAAACAAACTCTGTCTCGATTATCGCTGGATTGGCCAGACTTTCCTGTCTCCCGAGAAAAAGTCAAAAGTCTTTTTTCAGAACAAGTCTTTTCTCAGAAAAAGTCTTTTCTCAGAACAAAAATCGGATAAAAATCAGCAGTACTGAAACAATCACCACAGCAGTTAAAGTAAGGCTAAAATTCATTCTATAAAACCAATAAAAAACAAAAATTGTGCTGTTTGTGAGCCCAACCTTTTGAATACCCTAAGATCAGGTAGAAAGATATGAAATTTTAGCTATTATCAGCCCCCAGTGCTGAGTCCACTGAAACATATATTTTATATATATATATATATATATATATATATATATATATATATATATATATATATATATATCACCATCAACACTATAAAAAAAAGTGTGCAAAAAATACACCCAATTGGCGCTTTTCATTTCACTTATAGCAGTCACTGGCATTACTTCACTTCAGCAGCTGATACTCGTAAATGAGAGGAATTTAGATCATGCAAAACGAAAAAGTCAAGGTCGAAAAAATCACTCAAAGGTCAAAACGGTCAGGCGAAAATTTTGCATAAAGGAACATAGCCGTTACAAAACCGGGAACGACTCGATGAGTGCAATAAAACTCTCAACTAACCCCACTCCAGAAATATCAAGACAGCAAAAAAAACAAAGCAATATATAGTTAGAAACAATCAATTTTTAGTTAGGAATGTGTTAACATAAGGGGAGTGCGTAGACAGGTGATAGCTTCCACGGGGCCCGGCGTAGGTAAAGGGGGGTATATTCAGCGGGGTCGGCGGCGTAGATAAGGGCAGCTTGTGTGGGGCGTTGGTATGTAGGGGGAAAGTAAGGTGGTGTGGGTGTTACGTTGGTAGGAGAGTAGGGAGGAGGGAGGGGGTGGGGAGGTAGGCAGGTTGTTGGTCGCGCGGGGGGCAGCTTTCTGAGGAGGGACTAATTCTCAAAATGAATTTTTTACAAAATTTTCAAAATGAATATTAACAGCATTCCTACTTACCATTCATTACAAACCAAGCTACTATTGAAGTCCAATGTTCGAAAACCGGTCAAGTGTTAAATGTTCGGAAAGAAAGAAGCAAAATTCAACTCATGCAGAAACGTGAATAAGATAAAAAACACAGCCTGCAGAATAACTGAAACAACTCGAAGAATCTTGCAAAAAACTTAAGTAAGCCCCGCTATTTCAAAAAACAAAGCAGTATGCAATAGGAAACAATCAGTCTCTAGTAAGGAATGAGACTAGATGTGTGTGGGATTTATGTAGATTGCGGGGGTAGAAGGCGGGTGGAGGAAGGTGTAGGGGTAGTTCGGGGTTAAGTAGGCGTGGGGGTTAGGTAGGTGTAGGCTGTTGGTGGGACGGCTAGGTATGAGAGTTTGATTTGCAGGTGGCTTATCGTTATTTTATATAGGTAGGAGGAAATTATATGGGATTAAAAATTCTCAAAATGACCTTTACACCTTATATTTGATCAGACATCTTAACTATAATGAAGTTCCTAATTAGTACTCATTATAAAAAAGTCACCGTCAAAGTCCAGTATTCGATAAAAAGAGGTTAACTTTCAAAAACAGGTTAATACTTTGAAAGAAGTGAAAATTCAATTCTTGAACAAACTTGCACCAGACTTTAAAAACCTGTGTAATGCCAATACTAAAAGAATGACACGTTCACAAAAATTGCTTCAAACATCGTTCGAAAGTAAAAAAAAATATAAAATAATAAACATTAACAATATCTGGAGCATGTTTATTCTCACTAAACGTGCCGCAAAGCAATAAAGTCGCAATTTATATCGCTTAATGCTTGAGGACAACAAGCATAGAGGAAAAATCGATAACTCTCATATCACAAAAATTCCCTTTCTCTTAACTTCTGCCTCTGCAATTTTAGTGAACCTCACACTTAAATTACCAGTAAAACTCTAACATAAACAAACACTGTCTCGATTATCGCTGGATTGGCCAGACTTTCCTGTCTCCCGAGACAAGTCAAAACTGTCCACAAAAATCGAATAAAAATCAGCTGTACTGAAACAACCACCACAGCATTTAAAGTAATTAAAAAGATTTTACCTTTCAAATTGACGTTTCAAACCAAGGCTAAAATTCATTCTATAAAACCAATAAAAAACAAAAATTGTGCTGTTTGTGAGCCCAACCTTGTAAATACCCTAAGATCAGGTAGAATGATTTGAAATTTTAGCTATTATCAGCCCCCTGTGCTGAGTCCACTGAAACATTTCTTACCTGCAAAAATTGTTCTTACATTTCAGTACATTCATTTGATCAGTATACAACCCTTTTCTCTTTGATTCCTGACTTCCATAGCAATCTTGGCTTTCACCTGGTTTCAACGGAGTACTTTCACTTGCAGATTTTTTGTAATATGCAGGTATTGTTTTTAAGCAGCACGTCCAAAAATTTGACATAAATTTGACCTCAGCTGACTTTGCATTCTAATTTTAATGATGTCACTAAATAAAATTCATAACAAAATAAGTTACCGTTAAAGTCCAGTACTCGAAAAGAACTTTCAAAAACAGGTAAAAGCTGTAAAAGAAAGAAGTGAAACTTAATTCATCAACAAACTTGTGCCAGATTTAAAAAAACCTGTGTAATGCCAATACTAAAAGACCGACATACTTACAATAATTGCTTCAAACTTCTTTCGACAGCAAAAACCTAAAATTTGGAGCTATTCCCTTTAGATTATTCCCTCTAAACGTATCGCAAAGCATTAATGTCGCGATGTACATCGCTTAATGCTTGAGAACGAAACGTAGAGAGGAAAAAACGAAAACTCCCAAATCAAAAAACTGCATTTTCTCTGAATTTCTGCCTCTGCAGTTTTAGTGAACCTTACACTTAAATTACCAATAAAGCTCTTACAAATAAACATTGTCTTTGCCAAAGAGACAAATTGAAAACCCTCAGAAAATCGAATAAACATCAGCACGACTGAAACAATCGCTAGTTAGGTACTTAAAAAATTTTTACCTTTAAAAAAATTTTCGTTTCAAACCAAAGGCCGAAATCCATATGAAACCAACAAAAATCTCGAATAACAAACTCGTGCCCTTTGGGAGCCCAACCTTGTAAATACCCTAAGATCAGGTCGAATGACATGACATTGCAGCTACTATCAACACCGTGTGCTAAGTCCACGGAAATCTTTCTAAATTGCACAAAATTATTCTTACCGTTCAGTACATTCATTTGGTCAGTATATGCTCCTTTTCTTTTCGATTCCTGATTTCCATTACCATCTTGGCTATCACCTGTTTTCAAAGCAGTACTTTTACTTTGAGATTTTCTTTTGTAATACTTTAGATCTTCGTCTGTAACTTCGCTGCTAAGAAGGCGATATAGCTGCTGACGTTGCAGGTTTTGTCTTTTAGAAGTACGTCCACAAATTCGACAAAAATTTGACCATAACTGTCCCTGCATTCTTCGTTTTAAATAAATCTGATAGCTCTTCTATCTCTTGACTAAAACATTTCGTCCCTGAAAAATTTATTTTGCTGACCAAAAATCCGTAAAGATTTACAACTTTTCTTCGAGAAAAACCAGCCGATCATAAACTAAAATTATACATTTTTATCCAGCTATTGGTGTATGTTTAATAAAAGCACCAAGGCAACTCAGTTGATTTCAAAACTAACGCAATAAGTTTCAGTTTTCAGTTGAAATGCAAATCATGAATCAAACAAATGCAAGAACTTTCAAGTTTCGCAGAATCCAAACTAGTCTTTGACGAGCATTCCGGGCTTAAGCGCGTCTGCAGTCTCCTTGCTGACAAGAGCCTCAATTATTGCAAATGCAAACTCAAATGCAGTTCCTGGTCCACGGCTGAAACGAAGCATTCTGATGAGACAGGGGCGTGTACTTTGGGCAAGCGAAAAGGGCGTCCTTCATTCAAAATCTTCATACATCTGATGTTTATATGATTGAAACTGCAGCAAATTCATCATTAATGTAGTCATACATTTCCTTATTGGTTATCACGTTCATTTACATTTCCTAATGAAACTGATACACTTCCAAATGATACAGAAACTGAAAACCAATTAAAACACAGGAATACAACTAATATTGTTTATATTTGCTCAAAATATCTTACGCCAAAGCCAAAATGAACTCTAAAATTTTTTTGAAGTACAGAGCGTTAAAAAGGGGGTATAAATGATAACTTAATTATAAATTTCCGCAGATCAAAAATGAGGTCTTTCCCATTATAGCCCCCATTATGGTATAGTTACCATGATTGGTGGGGGGGGGGGGGGGGGGGCTATACGTTAGATGATCACAACGCAGGAGGGGGGGGGTTATATTTGAAAAGAACCCAAGCATGTAAAGCTCCCTATTTGAGTGACAATCAAAAAGTAGGTCCACTCACCTTGTGATTAAATTTCCATCGATTGCAACTCTTTCCTCAGAGTACGTGTATCCCCCTCCCTCCATTTTGCCTTTAACAGAGGGATGCGATGTGACTTTCTTGCCCTTTCCAATGCCATGCTTCAGCAAAGCAGTCGGTCCTACAGAGAAGATCACGCTATAATAAACATAAACCGACTATTGTCGGAAGAATTGCTCTTGAACGACAGGCGAGGCAATTTAATTCAGGGCGGCTGCAGCTTCGCTCAATTTTTCTTTATGGGTGCAAAAAGAGTTTACCACGTCGGGATTCGAATCATCGACCTCCGCGCCCTGACCAGAAACAATGCCCACTCGGCTATGAGCCCCTTCTTCTTGCCATGCTGCAATCGATTTTATTTTAGCAACAAGCTTTACTTCGGAGTGAGAACAATAGAGATCACTCAAAAATGAAGAACGAAAGTGTGAAAAAGTCACTTGAGAAGTCAAAAAATTTTCTCGAAAAGCGCAAAAATGATCAAGCAAAAAATTGCATAAAAAAGACCAACACGATTACAATAATCGCTATGAACTAAGTTCAAGAGCAACTAAACATTAACACTAAAAATCAGCCTCAACATTATTTATTTAGTTGAAAATTGATTTCTCTACTTTTTCAACCTTTATTTTATAAACCAATTTAATGTAGAAGTACCTAAGACAATCCCCTCATTACTTTCATGTTTACAGGCTTTTTTACTTTAATGAGTTATTTAACCATGAGGTAAAATTCAGCATACCTCATCTTTACAAATCGTAAGTCCTAGGTATCAATTGGGTACTTCAGCATATTGGCTAAAATGTACTTTCTCCTACCTGCACATATTGCGGCTACAATTTTCCCATCTGCGAAATGTTTTGTCAAAATTTTTCCCACTGTGGCGTCCTGAAGCAGAAAAAAAATCAAACACCATTACTAACAGTGTCCTGATTAATGAATGAATGCTTGTCATTATAGTAAAGTCTGCGCAGAGCGAAGATTAAAGTTGAAATATTTATCCATGCAATTATATTATCGCATGCTCTTGTTGATTATTAACATTTAAAAACAAAGCCAGCAGATTGCCCGACAATAGCCGAGAAATAGATTGTTGAGGCCCATAAGTTAAATAAAAGACCAATAAAAGGTTCCAACTTCAAATTTATTCTCATTGTCTTACCAAATTTCAAATACTATTGTCTTTCAAGCATAATCTAATCCTGACTTCAGAGTGACTTCTGCTGAATTTCAATAAGAATTCGCTTTCTAAGTATATGTTAGAGTATAGTTCTGGGAAGTCTAAGGCAATAAGAGCTCAAAGCCCAGGGCGCTTGCGCCCGAGGCTGAGCTTGAATTGCCGAAGGCTTTCCAGAACTATACTCTTATTTATACCCCAATTTCGCTGTTCAAAACTCGAGGGAGAATTCAATTAAAATTTAAAATTTATAGTAACATTGCAATTCTCGTGCACCGAATAAATCCAACAATTGAATAATTATTCAACCCAAATAATATTTTTTCTGAATTCTTTGATATTATTGTAGGAGCGAATGGATCGCAGAGGTCGTCAGTCGGCTCTGTTGAGTCACTCTCATTGTCATTCTTTATGGTTTTCAGAAAAATGAGCAATTTATAAAAAAATATTTCTTTATATTAACTCAATTATAGACCTTAAAAAAAGTCCTCTTCGCCGAAGCTGTTAAATTTTGTGACTGTTTCCCAATTTCAATTAACCGCTTTAATTATCTTTGAAAAGTGTATGCTTTGTCTCATGAGAAAAAATTGAGCTTCCAATAGAATTTTCGAAGAAACATGCCTTAAGGTTTCCAAGAATTTTTCCCAGAAGTTTGCTCAGTTGATTGCTCATTTTATACCATTTTGTAAGGTTGAACTCTTCGAGACAAGTGTGATAAGCGAGCGAAAACTGATTACGTTCAAAGTGTAGTGTGAGATGAAACGTGAAATCTTAAAAAAAGTGAGACGCTTGAAAAAGTATGAAATAATAACTTCTTGATTGATCAACTTTCAAAATTAGTGATCGAGCCCAACTTTATTGTTAATTTTTTAACAGCAAAATTGAGGTCTAAATTTAGATTTAATTAGTGTAGATTTTATAGAGAGAGTTAAGTCATGTATGATAAAAGAATTATTTAAACAATAAAGGCGCAAATACAGTCGAATGTGAAAGAAAGCGAAAAAAGTAAGGTGGATTAGCGTGTCCAACACAAAAAAGAGACAACACCAGCGACGCATAATCAAAACGGTCAAACAACCGACTAACGACGGGCGAATTGTTCTCAAACGCGAGCGGTTGGCTTCGTCAGTAGCCAGGATTTAGTGAGGCTAGTTTTAGTTTAATTGAAGGGGTGCCGTGAGCGTGGCTGGGAGGGGCGCTCGGGAAACAATCGCGATGTTAAGAATGGAACGATGTGCAGGGAGTGGGGTTTGGGGGTGATGAGGGAAGGGGTGAATGATGTGGTGGGTGGGTCAAGGGATCGCCCTTCACACCATTAATTTATGCCTTCAAAACAGTTTCGGTGAATTGCATACTTAGAGTCCAGTAAGCCGAAAGGTTTTCAGAGAACTTAATGCCCTCCAGGTGTTAGCTGAGTAACCCATTTTTGAGGACAAAAAGTCAAATGGGCCCGACGAAAAATCGCATATAAAGGTCCGCAGCACATATAATTGCTTTAAACTTACTTTAAACATATCTCTCCCAAAACGAAATCAACAACCTGCCTCAAACCCTAGTCTCCTCTAACAGAAAATATACAAAAGAACAGCAACAATGATATGGTCTATGAGCTAAGCTTCACAAATTCAAAGAGAAAATGAATTCCGTGCGATTGGCAGAGTTTGTAAAAGATTTCGGTTAAGAGGGCGAATAGTTCTTCAAACTTAAATTGAAAGCAGGAAACTGTGATACATGGTATCTATTAATGCTCGTAAAAAACGCTTAAAAACATTATTCACCGTAGCAGTGGCAATAAGAGTTAAACAATTGTTACAAACTGCCAGGAGTGTAGTTATTTAGTTAGATGTAATTAAATAAATGCTTAGCTCGACCAAATAATGTTCAGTTTTTCCTAAATCATGGTTTAGTAATTTTTCCAAAAATCTGATAGATTTCCAGCTAACAGACCCATAAGTTGTATAATGTTTGTTATCAGAAAAAAGTTGAAGATAAAAATTTTGCAGTTCTTCCGGCAAATGTTTTTTTTTCTTTTCCAGGCCCTTTAGTTCGCTAGGAAGCGAATTTCTCCTTCTGATTTCCATATTTGTGCACTTTCCGCACAATAAATGTCTATTCACATTAAAAAATCCTTTTGATTCATTCTCTTAGTTTTGCGGTTGAAGCTTTCACATAATAATTTGATCTTACAATTTGAACAGAGTTTTTAATTAGATAAACATAGATATTTTCATGGGGGCTATAATGGGGAAAGACCCAGAACATCAGCTAAAAGGAATCTTCTGAAAACATCAAATTGATCGTCCGAAATATTTTCAAAACATAACAAGTCCGATCGCTCAATTTGTGCAAAACATGAGAGTCGCAATTTAACCACATATCCTATCCAATTTTTCAAAAATACAATTTTTTAAACAAACTGTCCAGTCAAACCCGTTAAGCTAATATGATTTTTGTGATAATTGGGAAGGCGAGTGTAAAGCTGGTCGCAGCCATTAGACTAACATTTGCAAGATTTTCGGCACCTTTTGCACCACCAGGGATGAGAACCGCGTCATAGGTTGAATCGGCGACACTGCTAAGTGAGCAATCCGGTTTGATGACCACATCACGAGAACAAGTAACTGGATCAGCAGAGGACAAGCCAGCCAGAGTTACTTCAATCTATCCATAAAAAGACAAAACTTAGAGATTAATCGAGTCTTTCCAATTAAAGCACCCCATTATTGTATTTACCATGATGGAGCTATAGGTTATATAACCAATTATTAAGATAGTGAGGGCGGTTTTAATGAGCAAGCCAGATGAATCTGCATATTTACCTTTGCTCGCCTCATCACATCAACGGGTATAACAACTTCCATTTCCTCAGCTCCGGCGGCCAGAATGACCAGGACCTTCTTGGCCATTTCTTCGCCTAGTGCAATTCCACTTACGATAATAAAATAACAAATAACGTGTCTGAAATACATTGGTTGGATGATGAAATTGAATGAACTTAGCATGCAAGTGGTATGAAATACAATGCAGGTTAGATGGGACACAAAAGTTAAAAGTCTATACTAAAGTGATTTCTGACTTAATTGCCTACATATGTAAAAGCGCTATTCAATTAGGCCATGTGTGCATAAAGTGGGAGCAATAGTAGTAGTAGTAGTAGAAAAAACTTCGGAGCACTGCACTGGGATTTCCATTCAGTGTTTACTCCTTTTCATTCTAGTTCTAGTTAGCTTGAGTATCATTTATTACATACCTACGTACTGTTAGTCTGCTGGAAAGATGCTGCATTAACATTCAATATGTACTGCTCTCAAAAAAGGATCGTTCCTATTATAGCCCACGAGCTTAATGGTCATGTACCGTATAGTCCCCCCCCCCCAATCTTGGTAACCCAACAATAATGGGGCTAAAAAATTGTTGTTGTGGGGCATATAAGGCGAAAGACCAAAAGAAGTTGGTTTCTGCTTGTCCCTTCTTAACATAGCGCAATTCTATTACAAACCTGGTGTTTTGAATTCCACATCATTTGCAAGTGTTTCGCTCAAACTCTCATTCACAATTTCGATGATCACTGAGCAGAATACTGATTTACTGATTTTGAATCCATAATTTTTAGCTCCTAATTGCCTCATCAACAGCACTAAATTATTGTTTGCGTTCAACATTCAATGCATCGTACCTTGGACTACAATTTATTTATGATGAAGTGGTGCCAACAAGAAAAACTCTGTTGGTTTTTGATACCAATGGCAAGAAAAATTTTGTGTAAAGAGTTTGCATACTTAACGCATTTATGTGTTCTCCATATCTCTTGAACAACTTCAGTTTGTGTAGCTTCTGTGTTGTCATTTTTGAAAGTAAAATATGAGCATATGAGCAAATCCACGCCATTACTGCATATTCACATATTCTGCCTTATTCCTTAGAAATCTGAGCAACCTTCTGCACGCTTAACACTCAATGCCTTCACCTGGAAGAATTATATTGCTTGCTATTTCCACATTTTCCTTTTGTAATGCCACTAATGATTCTTGTATCTCCCCGGTATCTACAAAGCATCATTGGAACGAGGGTTCTCAAGTATGGACGCCTCTACGCGGCAGAACTATGACAGGGCAACCGCTCCCAGGATCCATACACACTGTACACAGACTGCGAGAAACGAGTTCTTGCAATGCTTAAAGTCACAAGATCTGTGCAGTGATGTTCTTATAAAGTTTAATACAAGGATATCAAATTTAAACAAGGCTCTGGATAATCGCGCTTAAATTGTAAAGCAGCTTAATTAAAATTGCTAACAGAAAAACTGCTGAAAACTGAATGGTTGATGAAGATGATGAAGATTTGTTTGACCAGTTTTTTCTGTCCTCAAAACTGGTAAGGGAGTTCATTTGAAGGATTTGCAGAAAAGGAGAGTTTTCAATTTCTTCTTAAAAATCTCGTATGCCCCTTCCATTCTGAGATTTTCGGGTAGTGCATTCCATCTCTTGGCTCCCTGATAGGCGAAGGAACGCCTTGTAGTCTCATTTGTACACTTTGGAAGACGAAAGAGTGATTGTCGAGCTGTAGATCTTGATTTTGTATTCTTCTCAAACATTTCAAGGAGGTAAAGTGGAGCTGTTCTTCTATCAACACTAAACATTATACATAAACACTTGTACTCAATGCGCTGGGCGACTGATAAACAATGAAGCTGAAATAGTAGTTTGCTAGCAGACACCAAACGATTCGTTTGAAAAACAAATCTAGCAGCACTGTTCTGCATCTGTTCTACCTTTTTCATCAGTTTTCCGCTAATTCCGATGTAGAGGGCGTTGCACTAATCTAAACAAGAAAGAACAAAACAGCAGGCTAAAGATTTTCTTTGCTCAAAATCGACCAGGTTTTTTATTCCATATAACTTTTTTAGCTGCAAATAACACTGACGGCACACGTTGTTCACTTGCTTTTCAACCGTTAAATTTTCGTCCAAGAAAAAACCCAGTAATTTGACGCATTTGCTGATTTCAATATTTGAAGAGAGAAACGTAAAATTTGTCGGATAGGGGTTCTTGTCTTGTAAGGTCTTGAAAAATATCATCTCTGTTTTTGTCACATTAATTTTCAGTTTGAGTTTTTCAAATTTTTGAATCACAGCTGTAATTATGCCTTCAACTTCTTCTTTATCTTCTGTGAAATTAAAAATAAATTGACTGTCATCCGCGTAGAAATGATGTTTTACCTTCATTCCACCTAGAAGGTCCATTACAGGCTTAAGATATAACGAAAATAAACCGACCCTAGAATAGAGCCTTGAGGCACTCCAGACTGTGCAATCAACTCTTTGACTTTTACCTGTAATTTGCGTCCATGCAAGTAACTTCTAAAAAATTTCAAAACAGATTCTTCAAAACCGTATTCCTTCATGAGAATATCCAATAAAGTATCAAAGTCAACCGTGTCAAAAGCACCTGTTAAATCCAGGCTCACAAGCAAGGCTAATTTCTTCTCATTCAAAACTTTGTTGAGCTCTCCGACTATATAAATAAGAGATGTCTCGGTTGAATGGTGTTCACGATACGCCGACTGATACACTGGCCACAGTGAAAAACTTGATAAATAACTTTTCAACTGATAAAGAACAACTTTTTCCACCACTTTGGAAAAAATTCGTAAATTGGTAACTGGTCTGTAGTTCGATAGCGAATGATGGTCACCTGTTTTGTAAAGAGGTACAATTATGCCACGCATCAATTCATTTGGGAACACACCTGACTGACGAATGCAGTTTACCATATCAGAACATAGAGATGAATACTTTGTTGCAAAATACTTGAAAAAGACGGCAGGTGCAAAGTCATTAGGCGACGTTGAATTTGAAACTATGGTTACAATACTTTCAATTTCTTCACTAGTAACTGTTTGAAAACTGTTCCAGTGGTTAAAAGATTTATCGAGCAAGACTAAAACCAGATGTGAGTCAATAGAAGAACGTACTTTTTCAACTTTGTCCACAAAAAAACTGTTAAAATCTTTTGCAAGTTTTGTGTGATCAAGGGAGTCTGGCAAAATTTTTTCTTTCCGCTTGAAAATTTGATCAAAGGTCATAAACCTAATACGAGAGTTATCACTGTTCAGTCTACTTGTGAGGTATTCAGAACGTTTTTTACTTAATAATAAATCATAATATGAAGCTAAGTGGCTCTCAAACCGCACATCGTTTTCGGTACTTGGAATTTTCTGAAAATTTCGTTCAAACTTTCGCTTCAGTCATTTAGATTGTATACACTCATCATCAAAATAACGTGGTTTGTTATGATTTTGGACTGATCTCCGATAGTTTGCCAAGCACTCGTGGGTATCATCTAAAGAGTCATAAAATGCCGAGAAACATTTGTTTACGATTTCCCATTCCATAGACAATAAATGAGGACCTACTGTCTCTAGTAGCACATCAAATTTGGTAAATAGGTGATCAGCAAAAACTGCGTGGTTTACGTTTTTCCATCCGTAATCAAAGTGCTCAGTTATCAACGGCTTTTGGGTCTCTACAGTAAACTGAAAGAATACAAACAAATGATCCGAAGCGCTGGTTTGAACTTTCACCTCCACTTCTCGGTCCATATCTAAAACAATTAAGTCTAGTATGTTGCCACTCGTGATTGTCGGGACATTGACAAAATTTGCTAAATTGAACTCGTTAAAAAGCGAAAATAGACTCCAAGCAGTAGGAGAACTTCGATTCAATGGAATATTAAAATCACCAAGCAAAATACATTCCAGGTATTTCGGGTAATAAGTCGATAATAATTCCGATACTTTATCAATAAACAGACTCGTAGATCCACTGGTAATGCGATACATAACAATAACCAAAAAGATGGACTTGTCAAACTTTACTTCAACAATGAGGTATTCCCAATTTTTGGTAAATTCTTTCTCCACAAAATTAACTTTAAAAACATTCTTCACGAACAAGGCTAAACCACCACCACAGGAAGTAACTCGGTTCGAATGATGAGAAGTATAAGTTTCGCCAGCAATTAAATCGAGCTTAAAATCTGTTGCTTCGGAAAGCCATGTCTCGGTTACCACAAACAGATTTAAATCAATTGATATTATGAACGAGGATAGACCTTCGTATTTATTATTCAGAGAACGAGCATTCCATAAACATCCACGAATATCCTTTGGTCAAAGTCCAGATAAGCCTGGATCAGCTAATGATTTCAGCCTTGTTCGTGCTTCTTCATTCAAAAAATAACTTCTAAAAATTATGTGTTCAGGCCATATATCACTGGATTCCACTAGTTCAGATTTGTCTTCGGGGAAAACAAGATGAAAGGATTTCTGATTCAAATTTTTACTGGGAAGTTCTCTGCAGGCCAGTGGTTGTCCAAGATTTTGAGCTTTGCAGTAATTGACCAGCGATGAGATATCAACATCCTTTTCAACGCGGCTAATAAAATAATGTTTTCTTGGAGGTTTACGATCTGCAGGTTTCACCCCCTTAAGCACCGCATCCGTTTTCTTTCCGAGAACAACATCAACCTTTGCGACCTCCGTTTTGCGCTTTTTGGTGTTTTCAGCATTTGATTCAGAACATGAACTATTACGTCGATCCATTTTGAAAATTCTTTGAGGAATTGTCATCTTTTTTGCTTGTTCAGCATACGTGTCTGATTTGGAGTTGCACACAGTAAAAACATCTGTTTGATGATCTTTGCGTTCCATCGACAACTTTAAATCATTTCGCAACAGTATAACCTCTGACTGAATAGCATCTATTTTATTCAATTTCTCTGCAATCGAAGTTAGTAAGTTAGGAATACTTAGCTTTGAACAGGAACTGCAGCTCCACGCCGTTGATCCTGATTTGACAGAGATGGCATCCAGAGGACAGCATTCCACACAGATTGTAGCCTTTTGACACCAGAGGCATCGAGTGGGCTCATCACTACTGAGTCCATTGCAAGCACAGCATATGTAGGATGCAGGTTGATGACCCCGGCCATCACCCGTTATGCTCATTGTTATATGAAACTATTTAATGGTTTCATATGGTTAGGCGAGGAATGCAAAATAAAACTGATATACAAAGAATAAATGACCACTGAGAACTTATCAGAGAAAGCCTATCAACTGGGAATTTTGTAACAAAAACAAAAATTGCCATCAAACCTATTTGAAGTAAAACAGACAGCAAACCCTAAGTTTTTTTTAATCTCTTGACACTTAGAAAAAAGCTGGAGTTTAATTAACTTAATTAGAAGCAACAGTAAAAGTTGACCACTGTGACAGCGCTGTGAATTGTTTTTAATGACATTCTGACGAACGAGTTTGCAACAGCAGAAAACCTTAATATCACATTTTGCTCTTGGTGATTTTTTGAGGACAGAAAACTGTTTTTTCTAGTGTTTTGAATGATCGTCTCTGGAGCCAATGCCTTATTATTTCTCATAGAAAATTATTCATTGAAACAATTTTGTCCAAACTGCACATACAGCTATCTCTTAAGCTTTTGTTGCCATATCTCATAATATTCTATTGGAAAATTTAAACAAAGGGCTTTGTCAGCGATGCCTAGAACCTAACCAAATTTTTTCTGTGTTATACTTCATTATGTAAAATTTAACTCTATTTACTCAAACCGGATGAAGAATAGTCAAAAGTGTGCCCCCATGGACCCCTGATGGACCATTTCCGGTCAGTTTATATGTACGAAATCTTTGCATAGCTATTAATAATGATGTAACGCTGATACAATGAAAAGGTGATTGCCTAATTTTTCCTCTATTGAAGATGAAAAGATACCAAAGAAATCTCTGAAACCAAACCTAAACAAAGTTACACGTAAATTTTTATTCTAAATAGCGAACAAAAAATGAAAACCGAATTACTTGATGTGGAATACAAAACAAAAGTACAACGAGAGCAAGAAGGACATATGACATACAAGAAAATCAAAAGGCTTACCAACTAGGATTTTTATTTTGTAAAGCAGCATTTTCAATACTTTTGACAGAGAAAAAATTCAGGAGGTTCAGAACTTCAATTAGAGAGAAACAGTTTGACAGCTTTTCAAAGGTAACAAGTTTCACCGCTGTAGCGGCCGTTCAATTTTTGGATAAAACATCCTAATTACCGAAATCCGACAACAGAGTTTTTCATTACACATTTTTTCGTGATCGCTTATTTAAAGACATTAAACAGTTGTTTTTCCGGTAGTTTTGTTAGGAACGTTGCCATAAAGATGCATTTTTCCCATAAAACCTGCTTGTTAGAGTATTCGCTGAAACCGTATTGTCGAATCAACACATTTGAATTTCTCCAAAGCCGTTGTTTCTATACCTTTTCATATCTTATCATACAAGCTTCAAAATTAGTTTCAATAACAATGCACAAATGAAATCACTGGAGTCAAACATAGAAAAGTTGGGAGACTACTTTAAAGAACATCAATTAAATGTGCATTTTTTTCAAAATAGTTTCCGTGTTTTTAACCAAATGATCAGAAAAAAAGTCACATGAAACAATATTAGAAGATATCTACGTAACCAAAAAGTCTTCAAAACTTCAAGCTTCAAAATTAGTTTTAATAACAATGCACAAATGAAATCACTGGAGTCAAACATAGAAAAGTTGGGAAACTACTTTAAATAACATCATTTAAATGTGCATTTTTTCAAAATAGATTCCGTGTTTTTAACCAAATGATCAGAAAACAAATCACATGAAACAATATTAGAAGATATCTACGTAACCAAAAAGTCTTGAAAGCTTCAAGCTTCAAAATTAGTTTTAATAACAATGCACAAATGAAATCAC
This sequence comes from Convolutriloba macropyga, assembly GCF_964194025.1. NCBI lineage: Eukaryota > Metazoa > Xenacoelomorpha > Acoela > Convolutidae > Convolutriloba > Convolutriloba macropyga. Next base: position 15,787 of record NW_027449851.1, read on the forward strand.
TGGATTCAAACATAGAAAAGTTGGGAAACTCCTTTAAGGAACATCAATTAAAGGTGCATTTTTTCAAAATAGATTCCGTGTTTTTCACCAAATGATCAGAAAACAAGTCACATGAAACGATATTAGAAGATATCTACGTAACCAAAAAGTCTTCAAAGTTTCAAGCTGCAAAATTAGTTTTAATAACATCAAATGAACTCACTGGAGTCAAACATAGAAAAGTTGGGAAACTACTTTAAAGAACATCAATTAAATGTGCACTTTTCCTAAAAGATTCCTCGTTTTTCACCAAATGATCAGAAAACAAGTCCCATGACACAATAATAGAAGATATCTACGTAACCAAAAAGTCTATGAAATGTTAATTTTTAGTAGTATCAGTTTTTAACATTGTCAGTTTTCCGAGTTAATTTAAACATACCTTCAAATTTCTACTCAATTGGAAATCAATTCCAATCAAAAATCTTAATATTTTTTTGTTCAATCAATAATTTTGGCAAACTTGAATAAATCAGCTCATTAACAGTTTATGACTTTTTCAACAGAGCAATTGAACTTGAGTCTTAACTTTCGTCTTCTGTTTTAATTGGCAAATAATCGCAGCAAATAAGCGTAAATGAACAGGTGATTGTGATTGAACGGAAAAGTGACCACTTCTTTTGTGCCTCAGAAAACATAGCCAGCGAGAAAAAACACATTTAATACGACGCTGATCTTACCATGAGCAAAATTTTCTATCAACTAAATAACACAAAAATTTTTTTCAATTACCACAGAACAATTTTTATATTGAAATTTTTTTCCACCCCACATCAAAAATTATGGAATTCACTACCAAATCAGCTTAGAGATTTCACAACTGGTACCACGGTGGGTATTAAAGAATTTTAATAAAACACTAACCAAAATCAAGATTATGACTATTGTAATAGATTCTGATTGTTTTTGTGCCGTGAGTTTCGATTGGTTCGACAGATTTCATCATTGAAAAAACACGCCAAAGAAGCTGAAATCAATCTATACAACAAATTTGTTGTATTTGTTATTAATCTGTTCATTTTAGCCGCATTTAGAAAGTTTTTTCGTCTGCTTGAACATAAAATTCAAACGCATAAAATCTTGTTAGTTCCTTCTACATCTGAAGCTATTTTTGTTGTTATTGTCTTTTCGCAGCTTTCATTACTAGCTCCCGATCGCATTACCTTTTAAGGTACATCACCAAATCTTTCGACCCAGTTTTTCCCTTGTCTTGCCCTTTACAGACGTTATTTTTTGTGATCGTAAACATTTAGCCATTGCAATTTTTAGTAACAAAGAATTTAACCCAATTGAATATGCAAAATTGGAGTGCTTCTCTATTCTGTTCAACGTTTTGCTAATTTTGAAGAGGAAATCGTTTAGCACTTGTTTTGCTTTAAATTGGTGGTTTCAAAGCATAGCGCGATTTCAATTCTGGTTATAAAATCGTAGATTTTTTTAAGGTAGTAGCGTAAAGTATAGCAGAAAGGGAAAAAATTTATAGAGAAAAATTGTAATAAAGGTTTTGCATTTTTGGGGAAAATTTGTTCGACACTGTAGAAAACTTTGCTTTCAGACGCTCCTCAAGCTGTTCTGAGCCTAGAACCGACTTTTTTGCCTAGAACGGAAACGTTTTCCGTCTCCTTTTGCGACTAAAGGTCTCAATTAGTATGTATCTCTGAAGATGACCTGTGCGCATTTTCCAAGTGCGCAATACAAGTCCCATTTTTTTAACTGAGCACTCTAAATTGTATAGATTATGCAGATTTTGTTATTTTTCCCATCGATTGTAAGCATTTTGAGACATTGCATATATATGTATCAGAGGAAATCAGTACTTCAAACAGGTTAATTATGATGATGCAAAGCAGAGGGCGTCCGAAAACCAACTCCTATAGTATTCTACTTGCCAATTTGTGCGATTTCAAAATCATAGTGTCTGACACTGATGACAGCCATCATAGTAGCCAAAAGTACTTCTGGGCCGTGCATATTTTGCTTGAAAGAGAGCTCAGTTGTGTCCAACCATCAAAATTTCTCAAATCAGTGCTGTTTTCTTCTCAGAAACTTTTTGAGGGGCCAAAGTTCCTACTTCTCAAGAGTTTTGATCTAAAACAATGAATTACATATGTGTCTTGCTAAATTTGATTAAATTCGTTCAAACTCTAAAAACTGGTCAAGTAGAAATTCCGCAAAATTATGTTGCTCATGGGACAGAAATTGTTAATATTGTATGCTGAAAATAACGACTCAATTGGAACTTAACTCCCACAAAAAAGTCTCAGTTTTTTATTTCAATTAATTGTGTCGGAAAAATTGAATGGTTCATCACATTTATAATTGATGACTTGTTTAACAGAGCAATTGAACTCGAGTCTTAAAATTGTTTTTCTGTTTAAATTGCAAAAATTCGCGGCAAAAAAGCGTAAGATAACAGTTGATTAAAATTGAATGGAAAATTGACCACTTTTTTCCTACCTCAGACAGTATAGCCAGCGAGAAAAAACACATTTAATACAACGCTGATTTTGCCATGAGCAAAACATTCTATTAACTAATTGAGCAAAAGAATTTTTTTTTCAATGAACACAGAACAATTTTTATATTGACAACTTTTTTCCATGCCGCATCAAAAATAAATGGAATTCATTACCAAATCAGCTAACAGATTTCACATTTGGTAACAGCGTGGGTGATAATAAAAATGCTAAAAAAGCACTAAACGAAATCAAACTTATGACTATTCTAAGAGATTCTGATTAATTTTGTGCCGTGAGTTTCGATTGGTTCGCCAGGTTTCATCTTGTAAAAAAACAGCAAAGAAGCTGAATTCAATATAACACCAATTTATTGTGGTTTAGTTTTAATCTGCACACCTTAAACTTATTTAAAAAGTCTTCTTCGTCTGCCTGAACGTAAGATTCAAACGCATACATTCTTGTTAGTGCTTTCTACATCTGAAGTTGTTATTGTTGTTGTTGTTGTTGTTATGTTTTCGCAGTTTCTAATACTAGCTCCCAATTGCATTACTTTTTAAAGTGCATCGCCAACTCTTTTGGCCGGATTTTCCCCACATCTTTCCATTTACAGACATTTTTTTGTGATCGTTAACATTTATCAATATCAAATTTTAGTTATTAAAAATTTAACCCAAATGAATATGCAAAAACAAAGTGAGCCTGTAAAATCATTTTTGCTGAGAACAGAAACGTCTTTTATCCCATTTTGCGGCTAAATTTGCTCAATTATTATGTATCTCCGAAGACGATCTGTGCGCATTTTCCAAGTGCGACCTGCAAGTTCCAATTTTTTAACTCAGCACTCTAAATTATAAAGATTATGCAGAGTTTTTGTAATTTTTCCCACCACTTGAAAGCATTTGGAGACAATTTGAATGTATAAGTATCAGAGGAAATCAGTAATTCATACAGGGTAATTATGAAGATGCAAAGCAGAAGGCGTCCGATAACTAATCGCTAAAGTGTTCTACTTGCCAATTTCTGCGATTTCAGGATCATAGTGTCCCATATTGGCAATATCCATGATGGTAGCCAAAATTAATTCTAGGCCGGACACTTTTTGCGTGAAAGAGAGATCACTTGTGCCTAAAATTCAAAATTTCTCGAATAAGTAATGTTTTGTTCTCAGAAACTTTTTGAGGTGCCAAAAAATTGGGTTATAGATACTTTTCTCAAGTTCCTACATTTCAAGATTTTCCACCCAAAACAACGAAATGTATAGGTGTCTTGCTAAATCTGATTAATTTCATTCAAATACTAAAAACTGGTCAAGTAGAACTTACGACAAAAATAAATTGCTCATGAGACAGAAATTGCTAATTTCGTATGCTGTGATGAAGATAAATAGGTTTACAGCATGATTCTCCCCGGTTCCGTTCAATCGCAATAAACCTCCCTCATCACAAAACAAACGTAGCACTTAAACGTGATTTTGTCCTTAGTGTCCGATGTGCCCGTGTTGTTTTTTTTCAAAACGGGATAAATCTAGCTCAAAGCCTCGTAAACAATTGCCTAATCTTAACGATTTTCTAAACCCCTAAACTCAAAACTTGATATTTAGCAGTATCAATTAATAGCAAAGTCAGTTTTCCGAGTCATGTTAAACGTATCTAAAAATATGGACTAGATATGGTCTAAACTTAACTCCCAGCAAAAATCATAATATTTTTAATTCAGTTAATTCTTTTGGCAAATTTGAATGATTCAGCACATTAATATTGAATGACTTGACTTGTTCAATAGAGCAATTGAATTTGAGTCTTAACATTCTTCTGTTTAAATTGCAAATAATTGCAACAAAAGCTTAAATGAACAAGTGATTAAGATTGAACGGAAAAATGACCACTTCTTTCGTACTTCAGACCTTTTAGACACCAAGAAAAAACACATTTAATACAACGCCGATTATACCACGAGCAAGCAAAATTTTCTATTAACTATTGAGACAAAAATTATTTTCAATGACCACAGAAAAGTTTATGGACTTTTTTCCATATCACATAAAAAAATGGAATTCACTACTACAACTTAGAGATTTTAAAACTAGTAACCGGGTAGGTGAAATAAAATATTAATAATGCACGAAAAGAAATCAAAATTTTGACTATATTCAAGATTCTGAATGTTTTTTGCCGTTACTTTTGACTGTTTTGACTGGTTTCATCATTGTATGAACATACCAAAGAAGTTGAAATCGATTCATAACACAAAAATATTTTTGGTTTATTTTTATACTGTACACCCTAGCTTAATTCAAAGTGTCTTATTCGTCTGCTTGAACGTGGTACTCAAACGCCTAAAATCTTTTTAGTCATTTCTACATCTGAAGTTGTTATTGTTGTTGTTGTTGTGTTTCCGCAGCTCCCATTACTGCCTACTGAACCCATTACTTCTTAAAGTACACTGCCAACTCTTTTTGCCCAATTTTCTCCATGTGTTGCCATTTACAGATGTTTTATTATTGTGATCGTTAAAGTTTATCAATATCAATTTTTAGTAATAAAGAAATTCAACACAATTGAATAATCAAAAATGGAGTGCTTCCCTATTTGGTTCAATGCATTGCTAATTTTGAAGTGGCTATCGTTTAGCACTTATTTTGCCTTAAATTGGTGGCTTCAATGCAAAGCACGATTCTATACGCAGATTGTATTTCTGGTATTGTAACCGCAGATTCTTCTTTTTAGGGTAATAGCGTAAAATTTAGCAGAAGAGAAATAATTTATATAGACCAAACGTAATAAAAGGTTTTCAAATTGGGGGAAAAATTGTTCGATACTATAGGTGACATATTTTTTCAGACGCTCCTCAGGGTTTTGTGAGCCTGTGAAAAATGTTTTTTGACGAGAACGGAAACTTAACTTACGACCAAAGTTCCTCAATGAGTGTTTACCTCTGAAGATGACCTGTCCCAACTGAAAATTTGTCACTCAGCTCTTTGAATTATTAAGATTATGCTGACTTTTCGATTTGTTTTTGACCAATTGACTGTATTTCGAGATCATCTGCATAAATATGTATCAGAGAACATTAGTACTTCATACAGGTTTTTTATGAAGAAGCAAAGCAGAGGGCGTCCGAGAGCCGATCCCTATAGTATTCTACTTGCTCATTTGTGCGGCTTAAAGATCATAATGTCCCACACTGGTGATAACCATCACGGTAGCCAACAGAAGTTCTAAGCCGTACATATTTTGTGTGAAAGAGAGTTCAGTCGTTGCAAACAATCAAAATATCTCAAACAGTACTGTTTTGTTCTCAGATATTTTTTGAGGATCCGATTGGGGTTATAGACACATTTCTCAATAATTTTCCCCAAAACAAGGAATTGTATAGATGTCTTGCTGAAGATGATTAATTTCTTGCAAATTCTAAAAATTGATCAAGTAGAACTTAAGACAAAATAACATCACTCATGAGACTGAAATTGATGATTTTGTATGCTGTGAGGAAGATAAATAATTTTCACAACATGATTCTCCCTGGTTCCGTTCAATCCCAATATACCTATCTAATCACAGAACAAATGGATCACGTGAACTTGTTTTTGTCCTGAGTGTCCGATGTGCCCGAGTTCAAAACGGGATAAATCTAGCTCGAAGCCGCATGAACAGTTGCCTAATCACAACAACTTTCTCAATCCGCAAACCGAAAACTTGATTTTTAGCAGTATCAATTAAGAGCAATGTCAGTTTTCCGGGTCATGTTAAACATATCTTAAAAAATCGACTCAGTTGAAACATAACTCCCAGCGAAAATCTTAATATTTTTAATTCATTTTTTTGTTTTTGGCAAACTTGAATGGTTCAGCACATTATTAATTGACGACATGTTCAACAGAGCAATTGAATTTGAGTCTCAACGTTCTTCTTTTGTTTAAATTGCAAATCAATGCGGTAAATAAGCGTGAATGAACAGGCGATTGGGATTGAACGGAAAATTGACCACTTTTTTCGTACCTCAGACAGTATAGCCAGCGAGAAAAAAAACATTTAATACGACGCTGATCTTAGCGTGAGCAAAATATTCTATTTACTATTTGAGCCAAAAATATATGGAGAAGAGGGTTTCGGGCCGAGAAGTTTGTTCAGAATGATGTTTTCATCGGAGAGCAAGGATAATTTATACTCTTCCCTCCACTTTTCCCATCGGCGTCAATTCCTAGTGGAGTTTGTTTGTTTGCTGACTGCGCCATGTAGTTTATTAAAATACCGTCGGCTTCGCCTCGCAAAGACACACTTTCAATTGTAGTTGGTTTTTGCAAGGCAAAATGCTTACTGAATTCTAAACTTGATCTTGCGGAGCGGACACAAAAGATTGAAGCAACTGATATCGAATTGACATTCAAGAGGAATAATTTTGTCAACAAACAAAATCAGGTGAACAGACATGTCTGATCACAAGGTGGGAAATAACAATCAACTGAATCAAAGTAACTTCAAGCGAGAAACGTGAAAAAATGACAAGAGGTAAATTGGGAAACGTGAGGTAAGGATGAAGGCAAAATGAAATAAGAACTAAATTATGACATCGTATCCAATTTTACTGCACTAAGTGAAATGAGCAGTTATTAATGAATAAACAGGTATCACAGGGGTCCACGAAATCTTTGATCTTGAGTTTAATTGACCAACAGTGATAAACTCCTAAAAATTGGAGCTCTAGACAGCAGGAAAATTGCCGAAATGAAAATCCAACGAGGCATTGTGAGGACAGGAATCGACGTTAAAATCTAGGTCCGACGGAAGCTTGTTGCTTATCAAAAACTTCGGATCGAAAGAAGAAAAAAATTTGCACATCAAAAAGTTCGGAAAAGTAAAAAAAAATGACAAAAAAACACAAATATTTTATTAAAAGTTTGAAAAAAATTCGACTGCATCTTTAATAATCCCAGAAGAGACAATAAAACTCTATCATACGACTGTAAATTGTTTTATTTGATATGTAATTTAAATCAAATAGGCCTCAAATAATGGTGCAAGTAATTGCTATTCCTTTGTTCTTCTCTATAATTTATCCATATCGTATATATGATTTAACAGTCATGATAACTCCTTAAATCTCATGACCTCCTGAATTGTCAAATCCGAAGGGATGTTTGTTTACGGTTACTCGTAAATATAAACATTTCAGACACCGAGGAGACGTTTTGTTTCGTTACCAGCCATATCCTTTCGTTTCTTCAATTGAATATGCAAAAAGGAAGTAAATATCTATTCTGTTTAATGTTCTGATAATTTTGAAGAGGAATTTGTTTAGCACTTCTTTTGCCTTATGTTACTCATTTTAAAACGCAACACGATTCTATAAACGGTTTGTAATTCTTGCATTGTAATCGCAGAATCTTCTTTTTAGAGTAGGAGCGCAAACGAAAAATATTTATTGAGTTCAAGTTTAATGAAAAGTTTTTTTGGGGACAATTTAGTCGAGACTATAGGAGACATTATTTTCAGACGCTCCTCATGAAGAGCCTGTGAAAATTTTGGTGACGAAAACGTCAAAGTCTTTAACCTCCGGTCCTATCTTCCAACTAAAGTTTCCCAAAGTATATGCATCTCTGAAAATGACCTCTGAGTATGCATTTTCCGAGTGCGCACTGCAAGTTCCACACTAAGTTTTTTCACTCAATTCTCTGAATTTTTAAGATTACGCTGAAATAAGTAATCTTTTTGACCAATTGTAAGTCTTTTGGGACTATCTGCATATATATGTATCAGATAACATCAGTCCTTCGTACAGGTCATTTATGAAGCTGCGAAGCAGAGGGCGTCCGTGAACCGATCTCTATAGTACTTCACTTGCCAGTCCAATTTCAAGATCATGGCGCCACACACTGTTGAGAGCCATCACTGTAGTCAAAAGTACTTCTAGGCAGTTCAAATACTCTGCGGGAAACAGAACGTAGTCGATTCCAATAACCAATTTTTCTCAAAACTTTTTCATTGTGCTGTTTTGTTCTCAGAAACTTTCCGAGGTGCCAATAAATTTCTCAAGTTTCTACATTTCAAAAAATTTTATCCTAAGCTAGGAATTGTATAGGTGTCCTGCTAACTATGATTACTTTCAATTAAATTCTAAAAATTGATCGAGTAGAATTTAAAACAAAATTATGTTGCTCATGAGACAGTAACTGATAAATTTTTGTAGGCTGTAAGCAAGATGAAAGATTTCAACTACATGATTCCCCCTGGGTTCTTTCAATACCAATAAATTTCACTCATTAGAAAACGAACGGAACACTTGACCTGTCAGGGTAGCTGTGGTCGCTTTTTTGTAATGGTGATTATTGGAGCTAATTCATTACATCTTTCTCTGGAGAAGTGGGATAACATTTGAAGACGACTCAAAAGGAAGGTCATCTTGGAACCAGGACACAATCTACATTCAAACGCTAAAGATATGTACAAGATAGTTCAAAATAAATTGCGATACTAATTAAATAATATCAAAATTATTTTATGGCACCATATTATCAAAAACTCGGTAACCAGCGCGAAAAGCGATTATAGATCACCCCTCAACCGAGGTCAACTAAAAGTTAAAATCGAACGTCATAAACGAAAGGTAGATATAGTTGGAATTGTTTATGGTGTCAGAGAAGACGCTCCTGACGTCTATAACAATTTAAAAGAAAGTGAGATACCAGAGCTACATATTGACCAGAATCTTTTATCTCGCCGAAAGCAAAAGGATAAGAAAATGTTGAAAAACTACATCAAGCTTTTTTGGATCAATTTCTCGAATTGAAAACGCTCTTCACAATATTACGGAACACCGCTGATTTGAAGCAAATTTGCAAACAGAAGTATAGCAAAACCCAAAAAGAAGAAAAAAAACTCTGCCAACAAATAATCAGCTTTGATGTTAGTTTAAGTTCCTAGCGATTAGGTTCCTTGGTCCGGATCAAAATATGCAACCAGAAAATCCAGTTAAACTCTTTAGAGAAATTCTTAGCAATTAATTTTCTTGGTTTTATTGAGAAAATAAACGCGATATTGTAAAAAAAAATTGTAGGAATTAGAAGGGGGTCAACGCAAACGAAAAGATTTATAACTGTGTTGCATTTCATTGAAACATGCATCTGACACCTGAATGTACAGCCCTTTTCCTGGCTGCTATTACAGTAATTAAATAGCTTGGTAGGAATTTCATGCTACTCTGCAATTATTGTGTCGAACAAACTGAAAGGGATAAAATATTTCGTTGTCAAACCCTGGTAAAAGTTGCTGAAAAAATTGATAGTTTGGATGTTGGGCGAATATTGAAGAATATGGAAAGGAGACTAACGGACTTAGCGGATAAAAAAAATGGAAATGCTACAAAATGGATGTGTCAAAAAGTTGAAAAAACATATGCTGCTGTTGTTGCTGTTGAAACTACTACAATATCAATAAATGTATAATAATGCAAAGAATACCTGAGGATCATAAAAAAAACGATAGGGGGAAATCGTTTCCCAACGATGAAGTTAATGGTCTGCTCAAGTCGATAGGTGCGAATGAATATGTCACAGAAAAACAAAGACTTGGAGAACTTCGAAATGATAGAAAAAAAGCAACGAGGGGTATCAGTATCCTTGGCAAACGAACATGAAGCTAGACTCACTCTTGCAAAAGGTCAAGAATTCAGAAATAATTGGGACGAAAAAAACATTTACATCCTGCCAAAGTTGACGAGGGATGACGCACTGAAAGAAAATCAAATGTCAAAAATTCAAAGGGAGCTGCTTGATGGAGGTGTACCTGAGGAGAAATTGAGTATTCGAAATCTAGAACCTTACAATAATGGACAAGCGAATTTGGATATACAGAATTTCACTGCACACTGACTAGGCTATCTCCATATCCCCCAATTGAATAAAAGACGCTTAGTAAATATCGAAAGAAGAAAAACTCATAAATGCAGTAAATAACTTATATTTTAATGTTCTATGTCTTTGCGAAACTTTATTGAACAATAACATCAATGACTCCGAACTGTCTCTCAACAATTTCAATATTTATAGAAGTAATCGGCCACGATTGGATATAAAAATGCGCATGGAGGTACCCTCATTCAGGTGAAAAAGTCTCTGATATTGGAACAAATGTATTGCTATCATGTGTAGCGTGTGAAATTGCTCTAAATGACACATAAATTTTTCTATAAGCTTTCTACAGTCCACGAGAATCTTGTTGAAAATCCGTTTCAGGCAAATTGTTACACCAACATCAACAAAATGAGCGAAAAAATCACAATGTATCTCGACGAAAAATTTCATCTAAATCTCCCGAAAAGACCGAGGCATAGACAATCACTGCCACCTTGGTTTTCAAACTATTATTAGACTAAAGCAACAGAATGAATTTTTGCAGAATAAACCAACATCCTATAAAAAACATTGAAACTGAAAAACCGTGTCACTTATTCAGTTCTCCACCAAGAAAAATTACTAGGATCGAGAAATACAGACAGAAATTTTAAACATCTGAGAAGCCAAAACAAATTTGCTTCCCTACCCAAAGTCTTGTTGATTGATACCAAGCCAAGTTCACTTCGATGAAAACAAATAAATATGTTGAATGAAATTTTTCACTCTGTATTCTCCCCTAAAACCAATTTCAGTTTGAAAGATTTCAAAGTAGAAAAACCCACTCTTAAAAAACTTGAAAAGTCTCAAAAAATACCATCAAAATATGATAGATGACATCTAAGCCACAAAATCCAGAGGGCTGAATGATATTTCTCCGGGTTTTTACCTAAATACTAGCAAGAACCTCTGCAATATCATGCATTCAGTCCTTCGGAAAACAATGAGGCTGCAAAAATTGCCCGACAGCTGGAAAGTTGCTGCCATGAGGCCAATATTCAAAAAAAGAGACGAAAGAAAAGTTGAAAATTATCGTCCTGTCTCAATATTGAACATTGTTAGCAAAACTCGGTAAACATTGTTAGGCAAACTAGGAAAAATGTATATATATATATATATATATATATATATATAAATATATACATATATATATATATATATATATATATATATATATATATATATACATATATAAATATATATATATATATATATATATATATATATATTGCGTTGCACAATCATTTTCAATAGTTCTTAACAAATAGTCAACATTGTTTTGTCAGGAGAAGATATGTGCATCCAAATGTGCAGCAGTTTTGCAGAAGAATATAGGAAGCTCTTGATCACGACCCTCATTCAAAAATAATTGCTTTCGGCACTGACTTCTCAAAAAATTTTGACAAAGTAACAAATTATGAATTATTTCAAAAGTTCATTGACATTGGAAATGGTGGCTGTTCGTTTGAATTTCTAAACGACTATTTGAAAAATTAACAACAAGATGGGCTTGTGGACAATACCAATTCGAAGATACTCGATATAACAAGTGGGGTACCAGAGGGGTCACTGCTAGGCCCATTACTGTTCTGTATATTTAAAAACGATCTGCCAGATGTGCTGATTTTTTCTGAGCTCTTTATAGTCGCTGATGATCTTAAAATTTTGGCTGTGCAAGGAAGCTACTGGGATGTTTAGGATGATCTATATGGAATGGAGAACTGGGTAATCCAAAAAAATGGAGCTGGCAATAGACAAGTGAGCATGTCTGAAATTCAGAGGATGAGACCATCAGTACAAATTGATGGGAATAGATTTGGAAAAATCTATGACTGTCATTTATCCTGGAAATCACGTTGTGGCTGGTGTATCGTGGAAAGAGAATATTGAAGAAGGAATGAAGAATGCAAATACAGTTTTGAACTTGCTTAAGCGAAAATTTGCAATTAAAGTAATTACGTTTGTGAAATTGGGATTATAGAAGTCCTTAATTTTGCCGGTGCTGCTGGATGGCCTCACGTGCTTGACTGCCGGAAAAATTGAAACCCAAGCCCCGGAAACGTTTGAAAAAAGTCAGTCAAATGGATAACAGTAAATAAAGATACAGAATACAAAATCCAGCTTCGACTGTTAAACATATTGCCACTACCAATGTTTATTCGGCTTAACGATCTATTACTTGTTTCCAAAGCTCTGACTAAAGCAAATAGCGGCATTAGTATAGACAACAATCATTAGTATAGACAAGGAAACAAGGAAGAAACAGAGACCAAAAAATTTCCAAAATGACGAAAACTGGAACAGAGAAAGCGTGCAGCAAAATCACCTTCAAAATCTGTTGCATTGGAAACCGCTTAGAATTTACGATAAAATAAAGAAAACCAGTTGGACTTAAAAACCGAAATTTTTGTACAAAGTGGATTTGTTTTCGAGAAGAATTGTTCTGACCAAAATATTTGTACTTGGCAATTGTTCTGCGATTTTCAAAACTTTATCAACAATTGGACATTGTTTTAATATGATGAATGGGACTTTAAACCCTTCAGCACAGCTGTAATTCCCCAACAACAACAACAACAACTTGATCGTAATTTTTGTCTGCGTGTCCGATTTCCCCTTGTTTTTTTTTCAAAACGGTGAGAATTCTAGCTAGAAGTTTTGTAAACAGATGTATAATCACAACAATTTTTTCAACACGCAAACTGAAAACTTGCTTGCCTTCAACTAAATCAGCTTTTGTGAATCGTCTGAATAACACGGGGGTTAAATAATTTGAATGTTGATGTGCGCTTTGTTGGTCAAAGCTGTCCAAGTGCAATGACAAAAACTTCGAGAACACCAAAGAGTTATTCACCGGTTGAGCAAAATATAGTAGTTGACTGTTTTAATGAATAAACAGGTATCACAGGGGTCCACGAAATCTATAAACTTGAGTTTACTTGACTAACAGTGTTAAACTCCTAAAAATTGGAGCTCCCTAACATGCAGTAAAATTGACGAGATTAAACACAAACGAGGCAGGCTTTGGGACGACATTAACTGACGTTAAAATCTAGGGGTCCGACGGAAGCATGTTTCTTACCGAAAATTTCGATTCATTAGAAGAGAACTCGTATATCAAATTAGACCGGAAAAGTCTAAAAAAAAATGACAAAAAACAATTATTTATCAAAAATTTTAAAGAGATTTGTAAATTTAAATACGTTTGATTTGATGAATAATTTAATTCAAAACGAGGATCTTTTCCGTTTGTGCCCCCCCAGCTTAGTGGGTGCATATTATTTGCAACCCCCAGATGCACGTGCAACATTTTTACATAATGATTTACTATGTAATGACACGTGCTCTGTAACTGGGGGGAGCATAACGTACTGGGGGGGGGGGGGGGGGGGGCACAAACGGAAAAGATCCCAAAACGATTTTAAATATTGATGCAGGTAATTGCAAATCGTCGTTTTGTTGCTTAATTAATCATATCGTATTTATGTTTTTACAGTCTTTATAACTCGATCCTGAAATGTCATGACCTCTTAAATTCATCAAATCCAAACGTTCGATAACAGCTTTTGGTACATTTTAACATTTCTTTGACATACATCGGAGAGACATTTCGTTTCAACACAAACCACCTCCATTATTGCAGGTTTTCTGTTATCGCAGGAGACCATAAAACATTTTTAAATTTTTTTTTTGGGTAAACAAGCACCCTTTTTAGAGCTGTTACGAGCGCAAATGAAGCATAAATGGGTCAATAATCAATAAGTATAAACCGAACATTAATGGAAAGTGTAGTATATGTTGAATTTAAACAATGATGTGAAGAAAATATGGGGTGATTAGGACAATAAACGCCCTTTCTCTACTATGGCTGCAGTTTCTTCCGCACTCATCGCTGACGGTGCTTGCCAGTTGTGTTGGCTAGCGACCCGGGAGGTTGGCATCGATATTCAAGCACCAATGGAAAGCGAATCGGACTACACTGGATAACACGCAGCTGTCGAGCTTCTTGGGAGATCAAGCGCACGTTGCTTGAAGAAAGATGTCAATTCGTAAGAATGTCATGAAAAGGGAGCCTTAAACCGGCTAACTGCCTTGCCACTGAAAAACGACGGATTAGTTGACGAAACCGGAATTTTTTCGTGACGGTTTTGTCATTCGGTACAATCTTGAAGCAAAGACAGCTTTCGCCAGCCGTTGAAATAACCCAAGCTCTTCACTGTGAATAGGAGGTTATATCCATATGCAAGGTAACACTTATGACAGTGCTCAAACTGTACTGATGACAGCGCACGGATTGACATCAAAGCAATTCACTTGCAGGGGTCTAGATTCCGCAGAAATTTCTTCGGCGGGACATTTTTTAATCCGTTGACCAAATCAAGCACAAATAAAGTCAAGTGAGCCTACAAACATTTCGACGCAATCATTAAAATGTCAAGGCATTTTGTAATTCGACGGAAAGGTTTTGTTTTCTCGTGTTTTCCTGCCTTTGGGGGTAGGACCGTGGGCAACAGGCACTGTTAAGCAATCAGCAACAAAAATCTCCAAAGAGGCTCCCTTAAAACAATTTAAGCATTTTAAACTCAGAGATTTTTTTGTCCATGAAAGACGACATTACAACCAAACTCTATAAACCGGCCTACGAATAGAGAAAAAACAAATGCGTCCGCAAACCAACCACATCTAGAACAGGGGAACAACTGAAAGAACGGCTCAAACAACAACCCCTGTATCAACACGAGCAACCTCCCCAAAATACAAAGATTAAATAACAACAATCCCGTGGGTTCCCGTCGTCTTGCTTTTCCAAAAGAGTAAATGCCCCAAGTCAATTCATATTTTATAACAAGCCACTTGAATGGTAAGCAGATTGGGCCCAATGTCATTGCGGAGGATTTCGTGAAACATAATGTCAAATCATCATTGTGGAAAACTAAAAAGACAAAACATCAACAAAGCAGGCTTACATTTTCATTG
>NW_027449852.1:0-15804 GCF_964194025.1 Convolutriloba macropyga
AGTAATTAACATTTGTTTACTTTCAAGCCAAGTTTTTTTAAGGAATCGGCCACAAACTTGGCAGACAAATACCTTGAGTTTACCGTGAGAACAATAGTTTGTAAGTAAACTACAGATAAAATATTGTCAAAAATTAAACGAAGATCACTGCTTTTTGTTTTCGTTTTTTGCGTTTTCAAATGTTGCCATTTGAACACTTTCGGGGAAAAAAGTTGAAAAAAACTTTTACTGACAATTTTTAATTAAGTTATGTGAACTGTGATGGAGGAAAAATTATGTTAGGAAATAAATAATTTTTCATCTGTTGGTCACATCTAGCCATACATAGTAGAAAAGTAAGTTGTAAGTGAAAATTACTTACAACTCAAAACTTATAAGTATAATTAAGTATAACTTATAGAAATATATTGCTTCTATAAGAGACTGCACCTTTATTATCATCTATCATTATTATTAATGTCACATTGCTCGGTTAGCTAGGAACCGAATTTTCTATCTGCTGTTCGTGGCTTTCTTTGTTCGGCTCCACAATCTTCTGTGAATTTCTTGGCCTCTCTCCCTCAGAATTTTCCCATATTGCTTTCTTCTCTTGTGTTATATTAAATCATATCAGTATTACTGTATAGCAGTTCTCCAATCTTTTTGGAGGTCAATTGCAGTCGATTTGGCACAGTACTAAAATTGCTCAGCCGAAATTTAGGTCTAATGCCAAAAATCGCTTCGAAGGTGAAATCTTTTTTCTTTTTTATTTGCATATGCCCATCTTTAATTAAAAACCCATAGCTCCCTAAGTTAACATTTTGAAACCTGCAAACTGTTTTTCATGACTCATTTAATTGTGGCCCAATTCTAATTGGATTTTTAATTGACGGAGATGAAAAGTTTGATGCAAGTCCTTCAGCCAGAGCGCACTTACAAAATTGTAGGTTTGAAACCTGTTTTTGTAGATTTTCAGTCGAGTTTTTTGAGAAGGCTGACATCCCATGCCCTTAGGAAATTCGCTAGCCAACTGAGCCAAAAAAGTCACATACTGGTTTTTTATTAGAGCGATGTGAATGTCTTTAAATTCGTTTACATGAAGTTTTTTGGTACGCTTCCTTTCAAACACCAGTCATCAACCAGATCTTAGAAACTTTTAGACTTTTATAATTTTTTCCATTTTTAGTTGACAACAATAACTCCTCGCAAACACCTTTATTCGCTTTGAGAGCATGCGAACGGCAGGCAAGTTATAAAATTAGCTCAAGAGAAATGATAGTTATTGTAAAATGGAGCCCTGATGAAATTTATCACATAATCGTTGCACAGTAGAGATACAAAACACGACACAGAAAACGATCTTTTTGAATCAGCCAAATATCCATTAAAATCTAATTGACTGGTGGGTTTCAAAAGCTTTCCAGAGACCCAGGCAAGAAGCCCAAAAATTTTTCTGTAAATATTTGAATTTTGCAAAATTTAGCAACAATTCTAGCCCAAAAACTGTCATCGAACAATTCAGCAACCCTCCTACATCTTTGGTATCCTTCACTTCGTACGAATTTCAATAGCGGCAGTTAATCAAACCCCATAGCTTCGTCAATAGTGTATTAAATAATTCACAGCAGTATTCGCTCTGATTAATACATTCCTTGCTCAACACATTTCAAGCAGCGCAGCTCATTTTTCTTATTCTCGTCACTTTTGACAGAATCTGAGGCGTTCACCAAATCAGAAGTGTAAAAAACTATCATGATTCAGCAATAATACAGTAGGCTGCGTTTCAGACACCAGTTCTCAACCAGATCTTAGAAAATTTTAGACTTTTCTAATTTTGTTCATTTTTAATTGACAACAATAACTACTCAGAAACACCGTTATTCTGCTTTGAGAGCATGCGAACGGCAGGCAAGTTATAAAAGTAACACAAGAGAAACGAATGTTGCAAAATGGAACCCTGAAAAAGTTTATCACATAATTGTTGCAGAGTAGATATGCGACGCGACGCACAAAATAATTTCATTGATTCAGCCGAAATATCCATTAAATTCTATTTGTCGTGTTGATTTCAAAAGCTTTTCAGAAGCCAAGGCAAGGAGCCCAAAAGTTTTTCTGTAATTATAGGAAATGCGGAACTATACTGTCTTATACCCCAGCTTTTTTGGCATATAACTTTCACGCTTATACTTTTACAAAATAACAGGCAAAATAATAACAAATAGTTTGTTCGAGTATGACATTAAAAAATGGCAGTTCCGGCTAAGCAGAATTTTTCCAGAAATCTGTGCTGATTGGAAAAAAGCAACGTCTACAAACAAAAACAGAGTGATCAAAACCAAAATTTTGCCTGTAAAACAGTAGACACTTTTTTAGACCACAGAAGAGAATTTTTGTAGAACTTCGTTGAAGAATAGGAATCTCGCTCATAAAGTTAATTAATACTTTTAAATACTTTTTCAAGTTTTTATTATTTTTTTTTACTGGATACCAATGTTTCTTTTTCAGAAATCTATCATTTCCGCGCAAACCTCCTGAACAAGATTGAAAAATTGTTTTAGTCGAGCTCTATCATGTTGCTGCTAAAACTGAATAGTTTGCAGGAAAATAAAATAGCAAAGTTCAGTTTCAACTTGCAAAAAATTGGTAAGATAGCGGTAAGATTTAAAAACTAAAGATAACTGTTGTTTGCCATAAAATTGTTTAATACAATGATGAAGTTGTGAAGTTGACAATTTTTTCTCAAATTGTGGTGACCGAATTAATATTCTAAAAAGCTGCATCAAACCTTTAAATTCTGCAGCTAAGACATTTTTTTCAGAACGTCTTAAGATTCTCAAGTATTTTGAGTATTTTATTCTTTTTTCAGTTGGATTTTCTGTTCAAAAACAACAAAATAAACGATGCTCGGTAAGTGCGTCATCTGATAATGTTCCGACCACGCTCATCATAGTTCTTGACTGAATTGACTACGAAATCAAGAAGAGATAGAAAACTTTCACATCATTCAACAAACCACTAATGAAGTCGCATATCAATAGCGGCAGTGAGTCAAGCCCCATAGCTTCGTCAATAGTGTATTAAATAATACACAGCAGTATTCGCTCTGATTAATACATTCCTTGCTCAACACATTTCAAGCAGCGCAGCTCATTTTTCTTATTCTCGTCACTTTTGACAGAATCTGAGGCGTTCACCAAATCAGAAGTGTAAAAAACTATCATGATTCAGCAATAATACAGTAGGCTGCGTTTCAGACACCAGTTCTCAACCAGATCTTAGAAAATTTTAGACTTTTCTAATTTTGTTCATTTTTAATTGACAACGATAACTACTCAGAAACACCGTTATTCTGCTTTCAGAGCATGTGAACGGCAGGCAAGTTATAAAAGTAACACAAGAGAAACGAATGTTGCAAAATGGAACCCTGAAAAAGTTTATCACATAATTGTTGCAGAGTAGAGATGCGACGCGACGCACAAAATAATTTCATTGATTCAGCCGAAATATCCATTAAATTCTATTTGTCTTGTTGGTTTCAAAAGCTTTTCAGAAGCCAAGGCAAGGAGCCCAAAAGTTTTTCTGTAATTATAGGAAATGCGGAACTATACTGTCTTATACCCCAGCTTTTTTGGCATATAACTTTCACGCTTATACTTTTACAAAATAACAGGCAAAATAATAACAAATAGTTTGTTCGAGTATGACATTAAAAAATGGCAGTTCCGGCTAAGCAGAATTTTTCCAGAAATTTCGGCTGATTGGAAAAAAGCAACGTCTACAAACAAAAACAGAGTGATCAAAACCAAAATTTTGCCTGTAAAACAGTAGACACTTTTTTAGACCACAGAAGAGAATTTTTGTAGAACTTCGTTGAAGAATAGGAATCTCGCTCATAAAGTTAATTAATACTTTTAAATACTTTTTCAAGTTTTTATTATTTTTTTTTACTGGATACCAATGTTTCTTTTTCAGAAACCTATCATTTCCGCGCAAACCTCCTGAACAGGATTGAAAAATTGTTTTGGTCGAGCTCTATCATGTTGCTGCTAAAACTGAATAGTTTGCAGGAAAATAAAATAGCAAAGTTCAGTTTCAACTTGCAAAAAATTGGTAAGATTTAAAAACTAAAGATAACTGTTGTTTGCCATAAAATTGTTTAATACAATGATGAAGTTGTGAAGTTGACAATTTTTTCTCAAATTGTGGTGACCGAATTAATATTCTAAAAAGCTGCATC
Source organism: Convolutriloba macropyga (assembly GCF_964194025.1). Taxonomy (NCBI): domain Eukaryota; kingdom Metazoa; phylum Xenacoelomorpha; order Acoela; family Convolutidae; genus Convolutriloba; species Convolutriloba macropyga. The sequence continues at coordinate 4,217 of NW_027449852.1, forward strand.
AAACCTTTAAATTCTGCAGCTAAGACATTTTTTTTGAGAACGTCTTAAGATTCTCAAGTATTTTGAGTATTTTATTCTTTTTTCAGTTGGATTTTCTGTTCAAAAACAGTAAAATAAACGATGCTTGGTAAGTGCGTCATCTGATAATGTTCCGACCACGCTCATCATAATTCTTGACTGAATTGACTACGAAATCAAGAAGAGATAGAAAACTTTCACATCATTCAACAAACCACTAATGAAGTCGCATATCAATAGCGGCAGTGAGTCAAGCCCCATAGCTTCGTCAATAGTGTATTAAATAATACACAGCAGTATTCGCTCTGATTAATACATTCCTTGCTCAACACATTTCAAGCAGCGCAGCTCATTTTTCTTATTCTCGTCACTTTTGACAGAATCTGAGGCGTTCACCAAATCAGAAGTGTAAAAAACTATCATGATTCAGCAATAATACAGTAGGCTGCGTTTCAGACACCAGTTCTCAACCAGATCTTAGAAAATTTTAGACTTTTCTAATTTTGTTCATTTTTAATTGACAACAATAACTACTCAGAAACACCGTTATTCTGCTTTGAGAGCATGCGAACGGCAGGCAAGTTATAAAAGTAAACCAAGAGAAACGAATGTTGCAAAATGGAACCCTGGAAAAGTTTATCACATAATTGTTGCAGAGTAGAGATGCGACGCGACGCACAAAATAATTTCATTGATTAAGCCGAAATATCCATTAAATTCTATTTGTCGTGTTGGTTTCAAAAGCTTTTCAGAAGCCAAGGCAAGGAGCCCAAAAGTTTTTCTGTAATTATAGGAAATGCCGAACTATACTGTCTTATACCCCAGCTTTTTTGGCGTATAACTTTCACGCTTATACTTTTACAAAATAACAGGCAAAATAATAACAAATAGTTTGTTCGAGTATGACATTAAAAAATGGCAGTTCCGGCTAAGCAGAATTCTCCAGAAATTTGTGCTGATTGGAAAAAAGCAACGTCTACAAACAAAAACAGAGTGATCAAAACCAAAGTTTTGCCTGTAAAACAGTAGACACTTTTTTAGACCACAGAAGAGAATTTTGTAGAACTTCGTTGAAGAATAGGAATCTCGCTCATAAAGTTAATTAATACTTTTAAATACTTTTTCAAGTTTTTATTATTTTTTTTTACTGGATACCAATGTTTCTTTTTCAGAAACCTATCATTTCCGCGCAAACCTCCTGAACAGGATTGCAAAATTGTTTCAGTCGAGCTCTATCATGTTGCTGCTAAAACTGAATAGTTTGCAGGAAAATAAAATAGCAAAGTTCAGTTTCAACTTGCAAAAAATTGGTAAGATAGCGGTAAGATTTAAAAACTAAAGATAACTGTTGTTTGCCATAAAATTGTTTAATACAATGATGAAGTTGTGAAGTTGACAATTTTTTCTCAAATTGTGGTGACCGAATTAATATTCTAAAAAGCTGCGTCAAACCTTTAAATTCTGCAGCTAAGACATTTTTTTTGAGAACGTCTTAAGATTCTCAAGTATTTTGAGTATTTTATTCTTTTTTCAGTTAGATTTTCTGTTCAAAAACAACAAAATAAACGATGCTCGGTAAGTGCGTCATCTGATAATGTTCCGACCACGCTCATCATAATTCTTGACTGAATTGACTACGAAATCAAGAAGAGATAGAAAACTTTCACATCATTCAACAAACCACTAATGAAGTCGCATATCAATAGCGGCAGTGAGTCAAGCCCCATAGCTTCGTCAATAGTGTATTAAATAATACACAGCAGTATTCGCTCTGATTAATACATGCCTTGCTCAACACATTTCAAGCAGCGCAGCTCATTTTTCTTATTTTCGTCACTTTTGACAGAATCTGAGGCGTTCACCAAATCAGAAGTGTAAATAACTATCATGATTTAGCAATGAAACAGTAGGCTGCGTTTCAGACACCAGTTCTCAACCAGATCTTAGAAATTTGTAGACTTTTCTAATTTTGTTCATTTTTAATTGACAACAATAACTACTCAGAAACAACGTTATTCTGATTTGAGAGCATGCGAACGGCAGGCAAGTTATAAAAGTAACACAAGAGAAACCAATGTTGTAAAATGGAACCCTGAAAATATTTATCAAATAATTGTTCCACAGTAGAGATACGAAACGTGAACCACAAAACAATTTAATTGATTCAGCTTAAAATCGATTGAATTTTGTTTGCCTTGTTGGTTTCAAAAATTTTTCAGAAGCCAAGGCAAGAAGCCCAAAAGTTTTTCTGTAATTATAGAAAATGTGGATCTATACTGTCTTATTCCCCAGCTTTTTTGGCATCTAACTTTCACACTTATACTTTTACAAAATAACAACCAAAATAATAACAAATAGTTTGTTTGAGTTTGACATTAAAAAATGGCAGTTCCGGCTAAGCAGAAGATTTCCAAACTTTTGTGCTGATCGGAAAAAAGCAACGTCTACAAACCAAAATTTTGCTCGTGAAACAGTAGACACTTTTTTGGACCTGAGAAGAGAATTTTTGTAGAACTTCCTTGAAGATCAGGAATCTCGCTCATAAAGTTAAATAATACTTTCATATACTTTTTTCAAGTTTTTATTATTTTTTTATGGGATATCAATGTTTCTTTTTCAGGAACCTATCATTTCCGCGCAAACCTCCTGAACAAGATTGAAAAATTGTTTTAGTCGAGCTCCATCATGTTGCCGCTAATACTGAATAATTTGCAGGGAAATAAAAGTTCAGTTTCAACTCAAAAAAATTGGTAGGATAGCGGTAAGATTTAAAAACTAATAATGATTGTTATTTGTCATCAAATTTTTTAACACAATGATGAATTTGAAATTTTTTTCTCAAATTGTGGTGACCAAATTAATATTCTAAAATGCTGCACCAAACCTTTAATTTCTGCAGCTAAGACATTTATTATTTGAGAACGTCTTAAGATTCTCAAGTATTTTGAGTATTTTATTCTTTTTTCAGTTGGATTGTCTGTTAAAAAATAACACAATCAACGAGGCTTGGTAATACGCATCATCTCATAATGTTCAGACCCCGCTGATCATAATTCTTGACTCAAATGAATGACAAATCAAGAAGAGATATAAAACTTTCACACAATTCAACAAACCAATAATGAAATAAAATAGTGCCACGTTAGTCGGCCGATGAAACTTGATGTTAATAAGACAACTAGAAAAGACCGTCAGGATAATCAAATAACACATTTTAATTACGCCCACAACTCGCTGTCTATATTTTAAAAAATATAATTAAAAAATCAAACTGGCATCAGTAAAACCTAAACAAACAAATTAGTCTTTATTTCTTTAAACTGGCCTACGATTAAAGTTATAATTAAAAGAAAACAACAATAACTAGAGAAAAAAGAACAAATGCCAATGAACTATTCACAAAGAACCATGAGCTTAACCCTGAAATCAAAACATATATTGATTGGGGCTCATTTTTTTGTATCTAGTCTCTGTCAGTAATAGGTTCTGATCTGAAATTCTTGTCAGTAGCTAACACAGAAAACTATAAGTTGCAGAAACGTAAGTTCCAGAAAAGGCAGCAGCCCAATGAATTTTTAATTTTTTTTCTGAACCCTTGTTGAGATCAGAATCAGCCCTAATAACGCTGCACATACACAAAAACAGCTAATTGTTGAAACGGTTTCGAAAAAGATCAATTTATAAACGTAAATTTCCAGAATATTAAAAACAAATATTGTATTTTGTATAAACAACGTTCTTAAATTTGCATCAATCTGGAAAATTAAAATTCCGGAAGACCCTTGAAGCCAGTGGTAGTTCAACTGCTTAAAAACTGCTTAAAAATTTTTTCGTGAACGTTTTAAAATTCTCAACTATTTTGAGTATTTTTTACTTTTTCACTTGGATTGTCTGTTCAAAAACAAAACAACGATCGAGGCTTGGTAATGTTCTTCCTCTCATAATGTTCCGACCTCGTTCATCCACATTCTTGAGTTAAACGACTGCCAAATCAGGACGAGATAGAAAACTTCTATATCAATCAACGAACCACAAATGAATTGAAATAATTCCACGTTGGTGATCCGATGAAACTATTTGTTAATAAGACTACCAGAAAAGATCATCATATAAAGCAAATAAAAAATATTATTTACGACCCGAATTCGAGATCTATATTTTAAAAAAATTAATAACCAAATCAAACTGGCATCAGATAAAACTTAAACAAACAAATTGTGCTGACCAAATTAATATTCTAAAATGCAGCACCAAACCTTTAAATTCTGCAGCTAAGACATTTTTTTTGAGAACCTCTTAAGATTCTCAAGTATTTTCAGCATTTTATTCTTTTTTCAGTTGGATTATCTGTTCAAAAATAACACAATCAACGAGGCTCGGATATGCGTCATCTCATAATGTTCAGACCCCGCTAATCATAATTCTTGACTCAAATGAATACCAAATCAAGAAGAGATATAAAACATTCACACAATTCAACAAACCACTAATGAAATAAAATAGTGCCACGTTAGTCGGCCGATGAAACTTGATGTTAATAAGACAACTAGAAAAGACCGTCAGGATAATCAAATAACACATTTTAATTACGCCCACAACTCGCTGTCTAAATTTTAAAAAATATAATTAAAAAATCAAACTGGTATCAGATAAAACCTAAACAAACAAATTAGTCTTTAATTCTTTAAACTGGCCTACTATAAAAGTTATAACTAAAAAAAACAACAATAACTAGAGAAAAAAGAACAAATGCCAATGAACTATTGACAAAGAACCATGAGCTTAACCCTGAAACGAAAAGATATATTGATTGGGGCTCATTTTTTTGTATCTAGTCTCCGTCACTAATAGGTTCTGATCTGAAATTCTAGTCAGTAACTAACACAGAAAACTATAAGTTGCAGAAACATAAGTTGCAGAAAAGGCAGCAGCCCAATGAAATCTTTTTTTTTTATTTTCTGAATCCATGTTGAGATCAGAATCAGCCCTAATAACGCTGCACATACACAAAAACAGCTAATTGTTGAAACAGTTTCGAAATAAATTAATTTATAAACGTAAATTTCCAGAAAATTAAAAACAAATATTGTATTTTGTATAAACAACGTTCTTAAATTTGCATTAATCTGGAAAACTATAATTCCAGAAGACCCTTGAAGCCAGTGGTAGGTCAACTGGCATTTTTGAGCTTAAGACAATTGTCTCCGTATTTTCTAAGCGTCTACTTTCAGCAATTTAAAGAAAGTGGGCTAAATATCATATTCGTTCCCATTTTTGACGAAAAAAATTTTGAATTTTGAAAAGATTAGCAAAAATACCAGCCAAAAACTGGAATCGAACATTTTACTGCATTGTAACAGTATTAACAGAACTTAAACTTCATTAACAGAACTTAAAATCTCGATAATGCACTGTTTTAGAAGAATTGCAAAGCATTTTTTAAAATCAATAGTCTAAATTTGACATGCTTTCTTTTGATTCCACTGGCAACTCTCTACGATGAATTTGTCGATCGGCCAACATTGACTGAACTAAAAAAACCCTCTGAGTATATAGTTCCTCCCCGCACTAAAGTGGGCCGGAACAGCAGCTAAAGACACAGTGGCAATAAATCAAGTCCTAAATTTCTATATCCAAATAAAATCGTATAATTTTAGTGTATAAATTTGAGCATTACGTGTGAAAGTTTCAATCTCATCCCCCACGTAAGATCGCATAATAAAAGTTTGCATTCGCTTTTACAAAAGACCAAGAGATTACTGCCTTCTAGCTATGTTTCAGACAGCACAAATAAAGCATGTTTCTCAACAAAAGAACATAAAAATTTTGTTAACGATTTGTTGTTCACAATCGCAAGATGTCCACGATGATGTTGACGTTTAGATAACAAAATGTTTCAACAAATTGAGTTAAATTTAAAATTTTGTGTACAAAAGTTGAATCTTTCTGTCATCTTTGATGTAATCAACAAAACACTGCTTAAAAATTTTTTCGTGAACGTTTTTAAATTCTCAACTATTTTGAGTACTTTATACTTTTTCAGTTGGATTGTCTGTTCAAAAACAATACAACCATCGAGGCTCGATAATGTGCGTCCTCTCATAAAGTTCCGACCCCGTTCATCCATTTTCTTGAGTTAAATGACTGCCAAATCAGGACGAGATAGAAAACTTCTATATCAATCAACGAACCACAAATGAATTAAAATAATTCCACGTTGGTGAGCCGATGAAACTAGTTGATAAAAAGACTACCAGAAAAGATCATCATATAAAGCAAATAACAAATATTAATTACGACCACAATTCGATATCTATATTTTAAAAAAATTAATAACCAAATCAAACTGGCATCAGATAAAACTTAAACAAACAGATTAGTATATGTTACATCAAAAGAGATATGGGAATTGTCCTGAATGCGACAGAGTAACATGTCGACAGAAAAAAAACAAAAAGTGGCGAAGTTGAGTAGTACATTTCCATTTTTGAATTTCATTAATTTCAAAGTGAATAAGAGCGTTAGATTTGAACTGAAATAAAAAAAAGTTGTTGTACACTTCCATAGGAAACAACTGTCAGTATCCAGTGTACGTCATACGAGAACAGTAAAAAGGGAAACAAATGCAAAATTAAACAGTTCAATTAAAATTTGCGTGAGAATGGCAGTGAAGAAAAAGGCCGCTAAAACCATAAATTTGTCGCTAAGAACATTCAAAATGTTCAATTGAACAATTTTCCAATGGCAATGGGGCCTACCATTAAAGTTATAATTCAAAAAGAAAACAACAATAACTACAAAACAAGAACAAATGCCAAAGATTCAAAGCAAAGCCAAAGAACCATGAGCTTAACCTTGAAACCAAAACATATTTTGATTGGAGCTCATTTTTGTACATAGTATCTGTCAATATCATTGTCTGATTTGATTTTCTTGTTAGTAATTGATACAAAAAACTATAAACTTAAGAAAATTTTTGAAAAAAAGACAGCGAACCAATGAAATGTAAATTTTTTATTTTTAGAATACATGATGAGATCAGATTCAGCCCTGATAACGCTCCGCATGAACAAGAACCGTTAATTGTTAAAATGGTGTCAAAATAGATGAATTTATGAACGTAAACTTCCAGAATATCAAAAATAAATATTGTATTTTGTATAAACAGTGTTCTTAAATTTGCAACAATCTGGAAAAATATAATTCCAGAAGGCCCTTGAGGCCAGTGGTAGTTCAATTGGCGTTCTTTGAGCTTAAGACAAATATGTCCGTTGTTTTTAGGTCCTGTCTACTTCCGGCAAATTTAAGGAAAGTGGACTTAAAAGCATATTTGTTCCCATTTGTGACGGAAAAATTTTGAAATTTGAAAAATTTAGCAAAAAATCTAGCCAAAAACTGGAATCGAACAATTCAGCAACCCATCTATGTTTTTAAAGATAAAACCAATAACAATAAAACCAATAAAACCGTTAATCATTTTAACATATTTTAGCAAAATTTACGAGAACTGGGAAAAAGTTTCGGAAAATTTGAACAAAAGCATCGTAAATGGGCCGAATGTTAACAGAACTTGAAATCTCAATAACTCCCTGTATAAAAGGAATCGCGAAACATCTTTCAAATTCAATACTCTACAATGGACGTGCTTTCTAATGATATCACTCACAACTCTCTACGATGAATAAATCGATCGGCCAACATTGACTGAACAAAAAAACCCGTTTGAGTATGTAGTTCCTCCACGCACTAAAGCGGGTCGGAACAACTGTTCGCAGCTAAAACCACAGTGGCAAAAAATCGAGGCCTAAAATTCTATATCCAAATAAAGTCGTATAATTTTAGTGTATAATATTGAGCATTACGTGTCAAAACTCCAATCTCAACCCCCACGTAAGACCGCATATTAAAAGTTTGTATTCCTTTTACAAAAGACCAAGAGATTACTGCCTTCTAGCTATGTTTCAGAAAGGACAAACAAAGCGTGTTTATCAACAATAGAACCTAAAAATTATTGTTCACTATTTGTTGTTCACAATATAAAGATGTTCACGATGATATTGACGTTTAGATAACAAAAAAGTTTCAACAGTTTGAGTTAAATTCAAATTTTTGCGCGTAAGAGTTGAATTTTTACTTTTCATGACTAAACTTGAGCATGTGAGGTTACGCTATCAATGTTTAGACCAAAAGTGTAATCTTCATTCCTGCATTTCAGGTTTAAAGATTTTGCAGACAGATCAGATGATGAAGATACGATTTAGAGCATAATATTTATCAATTTCTCAATTTCACTTTTTGTCACATTTTTTGGGTTTTAAAGACTGTCGTTGGCGTGAACATTATGTTCCTAGAATTTCCAGGATGAAAATTAATCTAAGGAGAATTAGAAATTGGTTCAACATTTTTTGCTGCAATAGCGTTGACTTCGCTTTTATGCTTTGTAGAATTTTTGTTGCATCGCATAGATTTAACCTTTTTGAATTGGTATAATGAGGAATTTTGATTTTGAATACACCAGAACCAATTTGAATTTCTCTCTAGGGCGCCCCACAAAATTTGTTTGTCAAACCCAAGGGTGTTTTATGTTTCTCCTGCCTATATTTATTGTCCTAAACTAGTTCAAGTTGCAGTTTATATAAAATTTTACAATAACGGTCTAATTCTTACCATTACCAGGTATAAAGTGACAGGCTGCAATGTCTTCGTCCCAAATTGGTTAACCAAAATCTTATTTATTAAATTTAGAGCTACATACCAAGAATTTTGTGCATATTAACACAGAATTGCCATACAAGACCGGAGGAGTAGCAATCTGCTTCTCGAATGGCGAGAGGAACCATAATCGTAACAATTTTTAATGGTGCGATTATTTTTTTCATCTGCAACGTTTTTTTAAATCCTGCTTGTCGAATGACAGCTACATATTTTTGCTCTTTTTGAACTTCTGATTGAGAGACGCATAATTTTGAACGATGCTCAATTTATTGTATACAGTGGCTGCGCACTATCAAATTTTTATCTCAATCAGAAGCGAGAACTGGAGCACAATTTTTGGGATACATGCCAGTGTCCATATATTGGACAACAGTCCGATCTGGTCCACGTTTGCTTTTCTAAATAATCATAATAATAAATTGTGTGAAATAATGTTGAGTCATATGACAGGCGAGGGGGGGGGGAGGGGGTTCAACTACGGGGTGTCTTGAATTTTGGCTTGCATGTTGTGCTTGCTCTCTAGAACAAAGCTCTGGTTCATAGTTTGGAATAAGAAGCATAAAATGGAAATAATTTAGCGTAAAGCAAGCTGCGCCCAAAAGCAGACACTTGCTAATTGTAAATTATTTGCTTTGGTGGTACGTTGTTATTGTTTTGACTGGACGTCAGCTAAGTTCACGTTGCGAGTGTTGTTTGTTTGTTTGTTTGTTTGCTGACAAGATAACCGAAAAGGAGATTAAATCTGAGGAATAATAAAAGTATTATTTGTGACTGACAGCTCTTTTATGACGCCAGCAGTCTAGGATTAATATTGTAAAAGGCAGACGGTTTCTGGTCAAAACATTTGGACGTTGGGACCGCCTAAACAAGTTGTCAACTGAATTCCTTTCCTATAAATATTTCTGACATGTTTACTCACGCTACATTCCATAGTTTGTTGTTTGAACATTATTTAGAAATTAATTACCCTTAATTGAACTTCCATAGACTCTGATTACAGCAACTGAAGTGGGTTTTGACTAAATTTTTGAAAAATATGAATTCTCAAAATATTAAAACAAGTTGCGAATTGCCAAAACTGAGAATTCTTGTCTGAAAGATACCATCAATTGATCGGATGAATGTCCTGAATCGCATATCAAATGAGATAATAATCGTTTTTTTAGCGGAGATTTTTTTTCTTCGCTTTCTTAGAAAAAATTTTCTATAAAATATAATAAAGCTCAACATTAATTAAGTTATGCCGACCTAACATTGGGGTGGTGGGGGGACTTTTTTTATCTCTTCAACCTATTTTGTTTGTTGTTGATTAGTAAATTATGGTTAGGAAGATGTTTTTTGAGTGGTCTCATTAGAAGGACTGTCAAAAGTAGAATATATTTATATATATATATATATATATATATATATATATATATATATACACACATATATATGTATATATATATATATATATATATATATATATATATATATATATATATAAATAATATTATATATATATATATATATATATATATACATATATATCGAGGAAAAGTTTTTTGAATTTTGTTTTCTTTGCGAGGAGTTATTGTGGTTCAATTTTTTTTGCGAGAAAACGACCTTATATATATATATATATATATATATATATATATATATATATATATATATATCAAAAGGAAAACTTTTCTGAATTTTGTTTTCTTTGCGAGGAGTTATTGTGATTCAATTTTTTTTTGCGAGAAAACGACCTTATATATATATATATATATATATATATATATATATATATATCAAAAGGAAAACTTTTCTGAATTTTGTTTTCTTTTCGAGGAGTTATTGTGATTCAATTTTTTTGCGAGAAAACGACCTTATATATACTTAAATAATATATTTAGAAATTAATTACCCTTAATTGAACTTCCATAGACTGTGATTACAGCAACTGAAGTGGGTTTTGACTAAATTTTTGAAAAATATGAATTCTCAAAATATTAAAACAAGTTGCGAATTGCCAAAACTGAGAATTCTTGTCTGAAAGATACCATCAATTGATCGGATGAATGTCCTGAATCGCATATCAAATGAGATAATAATCGTTTTTTTTAGCGGAGATTTTTTTTCTTCGCTTTCTTAGAAAAAATTTTCTATAAAATATAATAAAGCTCAACATTAATTAAATTATGCCGACCTAACATTGGGGTGGGGGCGGGGACTTTTTTTTATCTCCTCATTAGAAGGACTGTCAAAAGTAGAATATATTTATATATATATATATATATATATATATATACATATATATGTATATATATATATATATATATATATATATATATATATATATAAATATATATATATATATATATATATATATATATATATACATATATATCGAGGAAAAGTTTTTTGAATTTTGTTTTCTTTGCGAGGAGTTATTGTGGTTCAATTTTTTTTGCGAGAAAACGACCTTATATATATATATATATATATATATATATATATATATATCAAAAGGAAAACTTTTCTGAATTTTGTTTTCTTTGCGAGGAGTTATTGTGATTCAATTTTTTTTTGCGAGAAAACGACTTTATATATATATATATATATATATATATATATATATCAAAAGGAAAACTTTTCTCAATTTTGTTTTCTTTTCGAGGAGTTATTGTGATTCAATTTTTTTTGCGAGAAAACGACCTTATATATATATATATATATATATATATATATATATATATATATCAAAAGGAAAACTTTTCTGAATTTTGTTTTTTTCGAGGAGTTATTGTGGTTCAATTTTTTTTGCGAGAAAACGACCTTATATATATATATATATATATATATATATATATATATCAAAAGGAAAA
>NW_027449853.1:0-10308 GCF_964194025.1 Convolutriloba macropyga
ATCAGAAAGAGGGAGAAGTGGATGGGAGACTGTCCTCAAGTGTGCGTTGTGGGGAGGTGGGGGGTAGCCACGTCTGGAGACTGGTGTGTGAGGGAGCGAAGCATTCCTAGCACGCCTGTTTCACCCAGGAAAGAAAGGGGGCCCGGGGGGGGGGGGGGGGGGGGCTACCAGGGCTGCGCAGAGAAGTGACAGCGTGCACAGCAGGCGCATCGCCCCGTCTCCGACAACGCCTCTCCTTCGTCCGTATGTGGTCTGACCTCGTCCGACGGATCCACCTGGTGGGGATCCCGCGAAACCAGTTTAGGTTTAGGCCCGTCAGCAGTCAGCTCCGCATCTGTCTCTCTTGTATCGCGCGCGGATATTGGGCGAAGAGGACAGTGCGGCGACCGGCAGTGACCCTCTCTGCTCCCCTTGGCCGAGGATCTCAGGTTGGACGCGTACGGCCCCGGGGCATGAAGGAGGAAGACGAGGTGATCCAGCAGAGGGGGGAAGCAAGAAGCGAAGAGGTGCAGAGGAGGCAGAATAGGCTAATTGGCGGGCTGCCAGGGACATACAACCCGGCAAGGGGGAGACGAGGCTGTCTCTGGAGCAACACAGAGACAGCTACGCCTCGGTCAGGGGAAGAGCGTTTTGGAAGCAGTCTGGCCGTTGCTGTGGCTTTAGGGTTCGCAGTGGATGGGGTTCAGAACCAGGAGAGGGGAGAGAGAGAGAGAGAGAGAGAGGTGGCTAGAGGGGGTGTCGTGCCTGTCACGGTCGGTAGGAGCGTTGTGGCCGTCAGGGCTGAGGGATGAGTTGCTGAGTGGTCCTGTCTGGTCATCTTTCCGCTACCGGCCTGCAGCCCCGGTCCGCTCCGGGCAACCGGACTACCTCGCTTAATGCAAACAGCAGCCGCCGGTCCTCACTATGCTGGCTATCACGATGCTGCAAGACGCCCTGCCTGCCCACGACGCCCCGCCCTCAGTCCAGTCCAGCCCAGGCTGAAGGCAGGTTCGGTAAGGTACGTCGGCGGTCAGCTCCACGGACCGGGAGGCCGGTCCACACCGCTTAGCCCAGCGGCACCTGAGCGTCCTGACGACATAAATGTCTTCCAGCTAGCAGGAAGTCACGGCGAACGTCCGCATTTCTGTTCCTCGAGAATGCAGTCCACTCCGCTGAATGAATTGTTGATCAAATTCGGCAAAAGGAAGACCTGTCGGGCCGTCCGATGGCTCACAGACAATCGAAGGGTACGGGTGGCAGGTGAAGTGATAGGCTGTTTGCGGATAACGAGGCCATCATCGAAAATATTGCACATGCGCGCCTGCTCGGATTGAACACGAAGTAACGATATCTCGGCTCACTCACCACTCGACCAGCCAAATCGACCGGTGTGTCTAGGGTACAGTGACCCTATATGTAACCCCACCCGACATGATAGGGTCCCTACCTACCATCCTGTAGAACCTCCCGCACACGTACAGTCTTGGGTAGGTACATATATATATACGTGGTGTATACACGGGTGTAATTATAGTTATAAACTGGTGTAAATAAGATCAATGTAGAATACTCGTACAAGTACGAGTACTGTGTGACAATGCCCAAATTGCCCATTGCCCAATGCCCATTGCCCATGCCCATTGCCCACCCGCCCGGCCTGCCTGGCTAGCTACTGTAGGTAGGTAGGCTGTAGCTCCATAATATGATGACGCGTGGAAATCTGAGGTTGAAATTTGTTCCACGTATCCTTCGAGTAGTCTGACGTAGTAAAGGATATATAAGGATATGTAGGGTACCCTACCCTAGATGTAGGTGCTGTAGTGTTTACGTCTACCCTTTACGAGTTGGTAGGGTACCTACCCTAGGTACCTTCACGCCCCGGCCGTTGTTTTTCAAACAAAACATGGGTAGGTAGGGTATAGGTCGGTAGGGTACTCACCTATCCTTTTAGGTCGTGGGCCGTGGGCGGTGGCCGGTGGGGCTTCGGGGTTTACCCACCGCTGATGAGTAGATCGACCTCTGCCGGTCGACCGGCAGGCGCGGCAGCTGGCCGGGCGGGGCCGGAGGCTGGTCATTTGGCTTGAAGGCCTAATGCGCTGTACGAGTACAGTAGGTATCTCCTACCTCTCGATCTACTACTGTACTGTACTACTGTACTGTACTCGTAGCTAGTGCAGCCAATAGCCATGCATGTATGCGGTGAGACACCTACTGGGCACTGGCTACTGTAGTGCACCCATGCACGTATGTGGTAACTTATTGTATACGTATAAGTACGTATACGTAAACCTATACGTACGGTACGGTACCGTATGTGGTAAGTAACTTATTTATACTTATAAGTACCGTACTCGCATTCTCGATCCTACGAGTATAGGTATACCGGCCACGTATGTATAAATAACTACTAATTATAATATCAGGCTAGCTAATCGAGCCTACTACTACCAGAAGGGTCCGAAGATAGAGAAATTCAACCGAAATCACGACGATTACATTACATTAGCAGTAATTACTTTAGCAGTAATTACTCTCTGACGTCCTTAAAATATCCACTTACAGGTGTAAGTACTCGTAGTCTCTCTCAGTCTCTCTCTTTCATTCTGTAAATTACGCATGCAGATAGGCGGGGATTTGATCCACAACAGGTTCGTGATATCCATCCATAGATTGTGGGCTTCATGTGTCTAACTACAAGTTATGTGACAAAAAAAAGAAAAAAAACAAGTTATGTGTCACGGCCGAACGCCCGAACAGGCCTGCCGGCCTATATCCCTACTCGTATGAGTATCCCTACAGATCCAGGAGTCATCAGCGTACTGTACTTGTAGACACGAGTCGTGAAAAAGTCACAGGGCACAAGTATCTCGTGTTAATAATATCAAAATTGGTGTGGGGGGCCTGCTGGATCAGTTTGGAACCTGGTGTTACCGCAGCCGTGTGTATCTCTCCTATCTCTCCCGACCAGTATCGCTAAGTAAGGCAGGCCTGATCCCTGGAACCAGCTCTATCTCTGTCTCTCGCAGGCAGGCCTGATTCCTGGAACACCTCTAGCTTAGTCTCTCGCGGCAGGGCCGATCACGGCCAGTGCACCTGGACGCTGATAGGCTTTGGCATGGTGGACTGGGGCTGGGTTTGAGTGAGCCGTGCGCACGCGATTGGCACACCAGGGTCAGGGCTCGACAGCTTCAGTGCCAAAGGGCTGCCGGGTAGCCTTATCCCTCATTCTTCTACTTCCTGGCGTGTCTTCTTGTTCCATTAGCGACATCCCATCGCTAGTATTAGCACATGTGGCGTTTTGGGACTCGCCCAGCCTGCCCAAACCTCTTGACTTGGTCTATGACACACAGCTCTTGATTTCACTGCCAAGAGGTGACCATGGCGGCGGCTGACAAGCTCCGGTCGGCCCTGCAGCAAGTAGAGTACGATGCCCTGCTGCTTTTGGATGCGAAGAAGAAGGTAGGCCTAAGGGGTTCGGCAACGGGACTCATGCTACCGGGACTGAGCCGCCTTCCGGCGGGGCTCCGGTCCTGCCGCCAATGCTGGCCACAGCTCCTGGCCAACCCCCCGAGCTCCACAACCTCTCTTTCTCTCTCTCTCTCTCTCTCTCTCTCTCTCTCTCACACACACACACACACACACACACACACACTTACTCGCTCTGTCACTCACACTGTCACTGACACTCACACACACACACACACACACACACACACACACACAGCTGTCTACGCCATGCGCGCCGTGGCCTTCACGCTCACGGTCAGCCACCCTGGCATCTCACACCATCCCCTGACCCCTGACCGTGCCGGTATACGTGTGAACAGATGGTGGATGCGGACAGGGAACGGAACAGCCTACGGGAGGCAGCAACAGCGTTGCGGAAATGGCCCGGTATGTGCCGACCAATGAATGCCCCGAATTAGCCGCAACAGGTCGGGGAGGGGAGGAAAGAGCGGTCATACACACACACACACACACACACTCACACTCACACACACACACACACACACACACACAGCCAGACAGCTCGTCCAAATGGGCAGATAGACAAGGATTCAGCGGCCAGGGGTGATAGGTCTGTCTCCGACGGGCGGCGCAGCGGACATCGCAAGTCACGGGGGGGACGAGATGTCCTGCTGATGTCATGGCTCAGGCCCAGTACGCATTTGTGGCCCTGCTCTGACTGGCATTCGAACAGCCACGCGATGCTGAGGCAGCACGCCCGGGCCAGCGCATAGGCCACGGCCGCGAAGTGCTGAGTTCTCCCATTGCTGCAGAGGAAGGAGCGGCCAGCAAAGCCGGTGCGTTGTGGCAGGGCCGAACGCAGAACGAGGTGTGGGTGATGCAGCCCGGCGGGGTGACCTTCAAGCTTGGCCGGCAGCAGGCAGCTGAGCACATCTCCAGACGTAAGGCATCGCTCACTGCGCGGTCCTCTGCCTGAGAATGTGAAGGTTGCATTGACACTTTTTCATCACCCTCTTGCTGTGCGGTCCTTACGGAGGCAGCACAAGCAGCAGTGAACCACCGTGCACATCTGCAAATTGCACCCTCCCCTGTCTTCCTCACAAAGGAATGGACCCCTCTGTCTTTCTACGAGAGTTGAGTCCCCCACCCCCCGGGCTTCCACCTGCGCTGGATCCACACTGTTGTTCCCCACATCTGCCACTGGTGTGCGCCAGCCCCTGAGGCATCAGCTGTGCTTGCTTTTCTGTCTGCCACCTCCGGCTCCCACAGTCCACCCCAGCACCAACCCTGCCCCTGCCCTGCCCCGCCCCCACTTGCAACTCCCCTCCAGGCCAAGCCTCGCAGGAGGAGCTGATCAAGGAGCTGCGGGCAGAAGAGAAGCGCATCACCGCGAGCCTTGCTGACAAGGGAGGCGTCTCGGAGGTGCAGGAAGGTGTCCTGAAGGCTCTGCTCACTCTCAAGGATGACAGCTGAGCAATCGCATGCCTGACGGCAAGCATTGCAGGCTACACAGCTGCCTCCCTGCTCGCTTTGCTTTGCCCGGATTATTAGCCCACACCAAGGAGAGAGAGGCCACGGTCCTGCCATACTGGGATATCAGCAATCGCTGGGCACCCAGCCTCAGGTATTTGGGACGGAGGTCACAGTCCTGTGCCACGAAAAGGAATGGACGATCCGCGCGCGGTTTCAGGTGTGTTTGCGGTGTATTCCTACAGTACATGTGATGAGTAAGACAGTCAGCAGCATGCTTACATGCAATTGGAGGTGTGCCCGCAAGCCATGCACCCTGCAGGAAGCTCACGGGCAGCCAAGTGTAGTGGAGTGTAGTGCTGCTGCGTACAGAGCAGCTGGTGCTGTAACAGATATAAATCAGTCCAGGAGGGAGCTGCACATCAGCCGGGGGCACCGGCTTGCTGGCACGGGGCCGCGGGCGCTTGCTGTGCAGGAAAGATCTGTCAAGGGCTGTGGCGATGCGGAGGGCAGCGGTGTTTGCACGTACATCTGTATAGCAAGTGGCAGGAAGACTTGGCTGACTGCCGTGGCCGTGGAGCTGCATGCCCACTGTGAAAGATGAGTCAGTTTCTCTCTGTCCTTTTGAGTCGCTGTGGATGACGACTGCAGTGCACGCTTTCTGCCCAACGCTGATGACTCCAGGCCACCCTGGCAGCAAGCGTGCATGAGCTGTAGGCCTTCCGCCAGAGGCACGCGAGAAAACAGAACCAATGACCGCAACCCCTCATCGTCTACAGGCCTCGCCTGGTGTTCCCATATCTGTCTATCGGGCAACGCCCACCAGAGTTTGGCCGCGCACATCAGTGGGGCCGGGCCGCTGCGTGTGTGTTGGGGGGGGGGGGGGGGGGGGGGGTCCGGGGAAGGCTCTGTGCCATCAGAATCAGATCATAATCTGGTATATATTTAGACTGTGAGTGGTACTTGGCAGATACAAGCCGGCCTGCACAGGACAGTGTCACCATGTTGCCACTGCAGTGCTCATACACGTGTGGACTACCACGTGTGGACTTTTACATTCTCACTCTCTGTCCCCACGGACCAAGACGCCGGGCCTCAGGGTAACGAAAGCCTCACCTCACCTGGCACTTTGGCGGTGCATTGAGTTGGGGTCGCACAGCCCCCAGCGGAGGCCCAGCACAGTGGCAACCCCCGGCATCGCAGTTTCATCTGAGCTTCAATCTGGCACATGTCCTGCTGCACCAATCCCAGGATCGGCGCTGGACGTTGTCCAGTTGGATCCTGCAGTACCGCTGCACTCGACATTTCGCCACAACAGCAGCTACACGTGGGCCACCGCCACGTATGGCTTTTGATTCCTTGGACACTAATACCGCTGGGATACGCAGTTTCAGGATCGCAACACCTATGCTGGCGCGGCCTGGCGCGGTAGCCCCTACATGTGCTCCAGAGTGGAGGTTATCGTTAGCCTCACTGAGTAATCATCAGGACCGTGCCTGAGCCAACAGCCTGGGAGTGCAGCTGGGCTGACTTGTACGCTGGCATGGCGTCTCCGGCATGCAAAGGAACAGTGCCTTGCATGCAGGCCAGACCATGTTACTGGGCCTCGACCGTGAAAGTCACTGGCCAGGGCCGGTACTCGGTCCAGCACCCGCCGCCAAGCGTCTGTGATTCGCTGGGGGTCAGCCCATATTTTCAACTGTGGTCAGCGCTGCATGCTGCGTAGGGTACTCTGGTCTCTAACTGAGCATGACTAAGCATAATCTGGTCGCTGCCTGAGCATAATCTGGTCTCTGAGCTGAAGCGTGTATGGTCCTGCGAAGAGCATAATTCAAGGCAGGCAAGACTTGCTCGATTTCTGGCCCCCTCCGGCAGACCCTCCACAGCCATGGCATCGTCAGGTTCGAGCGCCGGCGGCCATGCTGCAGAAGCCAGCAACGCTGCATGGCGGAACTCTGATGCCGTTGGGGAAGGGCAGGGCCGTAGGCGCCGGCCCGCTGTGGGAGGGGTCCTCGTCTGTTGCCATCGAATGATGTTAATAAGGACCGACTTATCGATGGTTCACTAGCGGGCCGGAGGGAGAGGGCAGCTGCTCACCGGTCCACGGCGGATACAGTATTGACACGTCGGCATGACCGCCATGCGACTCTGCAGGCTCACGTGACATGGCATGCACGATGTAGACTCGCATTCGACCAGCGCTCTCCTCATGCGTACTTGCGCAACCCCGCTTTCACCTCCACCATATACGGCTCCACAATACCTTTTCACAGCTGGACATGGTGGGCCGCCGACCCCTACATGGTGTTACCCTTTAACGTCTGTTGTCATGCCGACGTGACATGCCTTTGCTCTCTTAAGTGCGACAGGTGTACATACCGCCAGATCCCTACTCCGCACCACCTGAGACCATGGCACACACATGCCGGTTGCCGTCATTCCCGCCATTCCTCACGCACTCACCCCGTCTGCGCGAGATACGTTGTGAGTCGTTGAAACTCGTACGCAGGACACTCGGTGCCCTGCTCTTGCCGCCGTTGAATGACAAGGAGAGCCTTCAGACCCAGCAGGAGTGTGCCAAACACAGCTCGGGTCCGCAGCAGGATTTCAGACGGACGTGCAGCTGTTGGCACCCGCAGGAGCCAAGCGAGCCGCGGACTCAGACTAATGGCTGTGTAGAGAGATTGGTGGGCGACGTGCATGAGAAAGTCATGAGTGCGACAGCATCGTTGAATAAACATCACACAGTACATGCCGAGGTTTGATTGAGACTTCCAGCAATCGTTCACATGCCTATCGACCCTGAGACTCTGAACGGGGACGCCGTCACGAGGTGCGGCTGGGCGGCATTAATCTCTTGAGAAACTGCGGAGCGATTTCGTCACAGACGGCTCATCTGAACGGCAGACAAGACATGCAGGGCCTAGCAGAAATTTCGGCCAGTTGAAACTGCTCATGAGCACCGCTGGGTCCCCTGCGATAGATTCTTCACAGGCATCGTTTGGCCGGTGGCTTGTGCAGTGCGCATGCTCGGGAAGCCAGCGAAAACAAACAGTTGGATTCCGGACCCCTGCATGATTGGACCGGGGGCAAGTGTTCCTAAGGGAACGGCCGACGCGCAGGAGTCCTATGCAAGCCTTCCGCCACTGAGCAACGGCCAAGAAATTGTAAGCGGCAGATCACAGAGCCATGGCCCGAAGGGGGGGGGGGGGGGGGGGGGGGGGCTAGTGAGACGGACGGACGGACAGACAGACACGACAGCCCCAGAGACAGCTAGGGGGGGGGGGGGGGAGGACAAAGGGCGGAGCTCCTACCGAGCAAGAACTACACTGTATGACAATGGCAGCGATGCAGGTGTGGCAGCTCATAACTACGAGTGGCATGCAGAAGGCAGCTTTGCAGAGGGGGGACACATATGATTTCTACAATGTTCACAGGAAGGAACGGTACTGCTTTCACAAGCGCAACCGCTTCACTCAACCTCGCGCCCGCCACAGGGTTGGTACAAAGCGGGCTGCGACTGAAGCCAATTCTTCGATCCTATTTCATCCTTATCCGAGGAGCAGACTTGGGCACCAGATGATTGGAGAACACCACATGCATTGCAGCGTTTCGATGATGACACACGGGGTTACCCTCCACCTTGCATGTTGCACCTCGCAATGGTAACCCATGCAGGTGAAATGGGGGCCTGCATCGCACCCCAACAGATACATGCAATTTGCCGCCTCCATGACCCCTCCGCGGCTGGTCTTGACGACTCTTGCAATGTCTACGTGCATAACGCTGCAGTTGTTACAGCTCTCGCCCTTCATACCCACCCCACCAGGTGGTAGGCGGTTCGCATCCCTGTCCCTCTGTTACTTCACGTGCAACTAACAGTACACACAATGCCGCCAGCGTCACACAACACACCAGTCCCTAGTTCCGCCGTCTGGACTTGAAAACCGATCCGGACAAATACCGCAGCCGTTCCGAAACCGCTGCGAGCCTCCCATGCGACCCCCGGGCCGACATGCTCGCCAAAGCGCGCACCTGCCAGGTGCAGGCTGTAGGGCCAGCAGCCACGACGCGAGAAGATGGTGCAGAAGGCCAGTTGGGCAGGGCTTGCACTCAGCATGGCCGCTTCGCGGACACATCCGGCCCTTGGGGCTAGACAGGTCCTACGACATCTGCATGCATGACGCTGCAGTCTTTGTAGCTCCCGCCCCCCCCCCCCCCCCCCCCCACACACACACACACACACCCTCCTGACGGGCTGGTAGGCGGTTTCCTGGCAGTCTTCCTGTTACCTCACATGTATCTGATAGCTGTACATACAATACACCCCCCTCGAGCACCCATTTTGCGTGGCAGCCTCTCCCTCATTGACACAGTGCCCGCCTGCGTCACCGCCCCGCCAAACCGATAATGCCGAGTCATCTCACCTCCCGAGCGCATGCGGCGCCTTAATTGGGCATGATGGGCATGGGCCTCAGGTCGATTGCACAGCCGGTTACAGTAGGGCGCCGCGCCAGGTTGCAGCTGAGATACGAACTTGGCTCACGGTGGCTCTGCCGCTCTCGGTCGCCGAGCACTGTTCCTGTTTACGTCCCTGTCCATCCGTTCTCGTCTCCTCGTTGCAAGCTGTGTCCTAGGCCCTGTAATGTCACCTGCTCGCAGCCATGTCAGCTAGACAGGTCAGGGCTTGCAACCCACACGGACGGCACCGCGGCACGTCCCCGGTGGGTCTAGACAACTCTTACAACGTATGCCAGCTACACTTTGCAGTCTTCCCGGCTGTCGCCCCTCACACCCACCCCACGGGGTGGTAGGCGGTCCGCTTCCCTGTTTCTCCAACAGCCTTGCATGTACCTAACCATATATTATGCTGAGTGTGACCTCCGGCATCGTGCAAGGCAGATCCACGCAGAGGGGAGTTCCAGGCAGTTCTTCCCATCATGGGGTGTGCAACACAAGTACATGACTCAGTGCTTCAGTGACGGCTCCGCTTGCTTCCCTAAAAGGTCAGAGCAGGGCGTGCCTGCTCCACGGTAGAAATGTGCACGGCACTCTGTCACCCATGCACACAGTCCATGGGTGCATGTAAATCGAACGTCTGCTGTCCTCCATGTCATATCCCGAACTATCAAACGACGGCTGATGGTCGACCTCTGCATGACCTCGTGGAGAGGCTGGGCCGACTTCCGGCTCGGCACTAGGGTGCAGTTCGCGCGCATGTGATCTGCCAGGCACGGTAGGGCTTGCACTCAGCACGGTCGCTTTGGAGACGCTCCCCCGGGGGCCTAGACAATTCCTGCGACGTTTGCATGCATAACGCTACAGTCTTTACAGCTCTCGCCCCACACACCCACCCGGCGGGCTGGTAGGTGGACTATTTCCCTCTTCACG